>NC_135507.1:131125973-131425973 GCF_052857255.1 Amblyomma americanum
ATACATATGCATTACACGTCTCGTCTTTGTGCTGCGTTCTTCGAGTGCTATGTTTACTGTCTTCCAACAATACACTAAGTTCAATCCCAAGAATTTAACCCCGAAGAATTTGTGCCTACCTTAATCCGATATAAGGAGAAAGCTATCATACGTTTTAATGGAGCAGAGGTAGCGTTACTTGCTTTTTTTTTAAAATAGGCGGAGTTATATTTTCTTCAGCGACTTTCAGCAACTGTACATATGCATTACACGTCTCGTCTTTGTGCTGCGTTCTTCAAGTGCTATGTTTACTGTGTTCCAACAATACACCAAGTTCAATCATACAAATTAAACACTTGGAGAATTTGTGGCTACCTTAATCCGATATCAGGAGAAAGCTATCATACGTTTGAACGGAGGAGGGGTAGCGTTACTTGTTTTTTAAAATAGAGGCGGAGTTATATTTTCTTCAGCGACTTTCAGCAACTGTACATATGCATTACACGTCTCGTCTTTGTGCTGCGTTCTTCAAGTGCTATGTTTACTGTGTTCCAACAATACACCAAGTTCAATCATACAAATTAAACACTTGGAGATTTTGTGGCTACCTTAATCCGATATCAGGAGAAACCTAACATACGTTTGAATGCAGCAGGAGTAGCATTACATGTTTTTAAAAAAGAGGCGGAGTTATATTTTCTTCAGCGACTTTCAGCAACTGTACATATGCATTACACGTCTCGTCTTTGTGCTGCGTTCTTCCAGTGCTATGTTTACTGTGTTCCAACAATACGCCAAGTTCAATCATACAAATTAAAAACTGGGAGAATTTGTGGCTACCTTAATGCGATATCAGGAGAAAGCTATGATACGTTTGAATGGAGAAAAGAGTAGCGTTACTTGTTTTTTAAAAAAGAGGCGGAGGTATCTTTTCTTCAGCGACTTTCAGCAACTGTAAATATGCATTACACGTCTCGTCTTTGTCCTGCGTTCTTCCCGCGCTATATTTACTGTGTTGCAACAATACACCAAGTTCAATCATACAAATTAAACCCTGGGAGAAATTGTGGCTACCTTAATCCGATATCAGGAGAAACCTGTCATACGTTTGAATGGAGCAGGAGTAGCATTACATCTTTTTAAAAAAGAGGCGGAGTTATATTTTCTTCAGCGACTTTCAGCGACTGTACATATGCATTACACGTCTCGTCTTTGTGCTGCGTTCTTTCAGTGCTATGTGTTCTGCGTTGCAACAATACACCAAGTTCAATCATACAAATTAAACCCTGGGAAAAATTGTGGCTTCCTTAATCCGATATCAGGAGAAAGCTATCATACACTTGAACAGAGCAGGAGTAGCGTTACTTGTTTTTAAAAAAGAGGCGGAGTTATATTTTGATCAGAGACTTTCAGCAACTGTACATATGCATTACACGTCTCGTCTTTGTGCTGCGTTCTTCCAGTGCTATGTTTACTGTCTTCCAACAATACACCAAGTTTAATCCCAAGAATTTAACCCCGAAGAATTTTTGCCTACCTTTATCCGATATAAGTAGAAAGCTATCATACGTTTTTATGGAGCAGAGGTAGCGTTACTTGTTTTTTTATTAAATAGGCGGAGTTATATTTCCTTCAGCGACTTTCACAACTGTACATATGCATTACACAACTCGTATTTGTGCTGCGTTCTTCCAGTGCTATGTTTACTGTGTTCCAACAAAACACCAAGATCAATTGCACGAATTTAACCCCGAAGAATTTGTGCCTACCTTAATTCGATATCAGGAGAAAGCTATCATACGTTTGAACGGAGGAGGGGTAGCGTTACTTGTTTTTTAAAATAGAGGCGGAGTTATATTTTCTTCAGCGACTTTCAGCAACTGTACATATGCATTACACGTCTCGTCTTTGTGCTGCGTTCTTCAAGTGCTATGTTTACTGTGTTCCAACAATACACCAAGTTCAATCATACAAATTAAACACTTGGAGATTTTGTGGCTACCTTAATCCGATATCAGGAGAAACCTGTCATACGTTTGAATGGAGCAGGAGTAGCATTACATCTTTTTAAAAAAGAGGCGGAGTTATATTTTCTTCAGCGACTTTCAGCGACTGTACATATGCATTACACGTCTCGTCTTTGTGCTGCGTTCTTTCAGTGCTATGTGTTCTGCGTTGCAACAATACACCAAGTTCAATCATACAAATTAAACCCTGGGAAAAATTGTGGCTTCCTTAATCCGATATCAGGAGAAAGCTATCATACACTTGAACAGAGCAGGAGTAGCGTTACTTGTTTTTAAAAAAGAGGCGGAGTTATATTTTGATCAGAGACTTTCAGCAACTGTACATATGCATTACACGTCTCGTCTTTGTGCTGCGTTCTTCCAGTGCTATGTTTACTGTGTTCCAACAATACACCAAGTTTAATCATACAAATTAAACACTGGGAGAATTTGTGGCTACCTTAATCCAAAATCAGGAGAAAGCTATCATACGTTTGGAAGGAGCAGGCGTAGCGTTACATATTTTTAAAAAAGAGGCGGAGCTATATTTTCTTCAGCGACTTTCAGCAACTATACATATGCATTACACGTCTCGTCTTTGTGCTGCGTTCTTCCAGTGCTATGTTTACTGTCTTCCAACAATACACCAAGTTTAATCCCAAGAATTTAACCCCGAAGAATTTTTGCCTACCTTTATCCGATATAAGTAGAAAGCTATCATACGTTTTTATGGAGCAGAGGTAGCGTTACTTGTTTTTTTATTAAATAGGCGGAGTTATATTTCCTTCAGCGACTTTCACAACTGTACATATGCATTACACAACTCGTATTTGTGCTGCGTTCTTCCAGTGCTATGTTTACTGTGTTCCAACAAAACACCAAGATCAATTGCACGAATTTAACCCCGAAGAATTTGTGCCTACCTTAATTCGATATCAGGAGAAAGCTATCATACGTTTGAACGGAGGAGGGGTAGCGTTACTTGTTTTTTAAAATAGAGGCGGAGTTATATTTTCTTCAGCGACTTTCAGCAACTGTACATATGCATTACACGTCTCGTCTTTGTGCTGCGTTCTTCAAGTGCTATGTTTACTGTGTTCCAACAATACACCAAGTTCAATCATACAAATTAAACACTTGGAGATTTTGTGGCTACCTTAATCCGATATCAGGAGAAACCTAACATACGTTTGAATGCAGCAGGAGTAGCATTACATGTTTTTAAAAAAGAGGCGGAGTTATATTTTCTTCAGCGACTTTCAGCAACTGTACATATGCATTACACGTCTCGTCTTTGTGCTGCGTTCTTCCAGTGCTATGTTTACTGTGTTCCAACAATACGCCAAGTTCAATCATACAAATTAAAAACTGGGAGAATTTGTGGCTACCTTAATGCGATATCAGGAGAAAGCTATGATACGTTTGAATGGAGAAAAGAGTAGCGTTACTTGTTTTTTAAAAAAGAGGCGGAGGTATCTTTTCTTCAGCGACTTTCAGCAACTGTAAATATGCATTACACGTCTCGTCTTTGTCCTGCGTTCTTCCCGCGCTATATTTACTGTGTTGCAACAATACACCAAGTTCAATCATACAAATTAAACCCTGGGAGAAATTGTGGCTACCTTAATCCGATATCAGGAGAAACCTGTCATACGTTTGAATGGAGCAGGAGTAGCATTACATCTTTTTAAAAAAGAGGCGGAGTTATATTTTCTTCAGCGACTTTCAGCGACTGTACATATGCATTACACGTCTCGTCTTTGTGCTGCGTTCTTTCAGTGCTATGTGTTCTGCGTTGCAACAATACACCAAGTTCAATCATACAAATTAAACCCTGGGAAAAATTGTGGCTTCCTTAATCCGATATCAGGAGAAAGCTATCATAGACTTGAACAGAGCAGGAGTAGCGTTACTTGTTTTTAAAAAAGAGGCGGAGTTATATTTTGATCAGAGACTTTCAGCAACTGTACATATGCATTACACGTCTCGTCTTTGTGCTGCGTTCTTCCAGTGCTATGTTTACTGAGTTCCAACAATACACCAAGTTCAATCACACAAATTAAACACTGGGAGAATTTGTGGCTACCTTAATGCGATATCAGGAGAAAGCTATGATACGTTTGAATGGAGAAAAGAGTAGCGTTACTTGTTTTTTAAAAAAGAGGCGGAGTTATATTTTCTTCAGCGACTTTCAGCAACTGTAAATATGCATTACACGTCTCGTCTTTGTCCTGCGTTCTTCCCGCGCTATATTTACTGTGTTGCAACAATACACCAAGTTCAATCATACAAATTAAACCCTGGGAGAAATTGTGGCTACCTTAATCCGATATCAGGAGAAATCTATCATACGTTTGAATGGAGCAGGAGTAGCATTACATCTTTTTAAAAAAGAGGCGGAGTTATATTTTCTTCAGCGACTTTCAGCGACTGTACATAGGCATTACACGTCTCGTCTTTGTGCTGCGTTCTTTCAGTGCTATGTATTCTGCGTTGCAACAATACACCAAGTTCAATCATACAAATTAAACCCTGGGAGAAATTGTGGCTACCTTAATGCTACATCAGAAGAAAGCTACACGTTTGAACGGAGCAGAAGTAGCGTTAATTGTTTTTAAAAAAGAGGCGGAGTTATATTTTGATCAGCGACTTTCAGCAACTGTACATATGCATTACACGTCTCGTCTTTCTGCTGCGTTCATCCAGTGCTATGTTTACTGTGTTCCAACAATACGCCAAGCTCAATCATACAAATTAAACCCTGGGAAAATTTGTGGCTTCCTTAATCCTATATCAGGACAAAGCTATCATACGCTTGAACAGAGCAGGAGTGGCGTTAGTTGTTTTTAAAAAAGAGGCGGAGTTATATTTTGATCAGCGACTTTCAGCAACTTTACATATGCATTACACATATCCTCTTTGTGCTGCGTTCTTCCAGTGCTATGTTTACTGTGTTCCAACAATACACCAAGTTCAATCATACAAATTAAACACTTGGAGAATTTGTGGCTACCTTAATCCGATATCAGGAGAAACCTAACATACGTTTGAATGCAGCAGGAGTAGCATTACATCTTTTTAAAAAAGAGGCGGAGTTATATTTTCTTCAGCGACTTTCAGCAACTGTACATATGCATTACACGTCTCGTCTTTGTGCTGCGTTCTTCCAGTGCTATGTTTACTGTGTTCCAACAATACGCCAAGTTCAATCATACAAATTAAAAACTGGGAGAATTTGTGGCTACCTTAATCCGATATCACGAGAAAGCTATCATACGTTTGAACAGAGAAGGAGTAGCGTTACTTGTTTTTTTGAAAAAAGTGGCGGAGTTATATTTTCTTCAGCGACATTCAGCAACTGTACATATGCATTACACGTCTCGTCTTTGTGCTGCATTCTTCCAGTTCTATGTTTACAGAGCTCCAACAATACACCAAGTTCAATCATAAACATTAAACAGTGGGAGAATTGGTGGCTACCTTAATCCGATATCAGGAGAAAGCTATCATACATATGAATGGAGAAGGAGTAGCGTTACTTGTTTTTTAAAAAAGAGGCGGAGTTATATTTCCTTCAGCGACTTTCAGCAACTGTACATATGCATTACACGTCTCGTCTTTGTGCTGCGGTATTCCAATGCTATGTTTACTGTGTTCCAACAATACATCAAGTTCAATCGTGCAAATTGAACCCTGGGAGAATATGTGCCTACCTCAATCAGATATCAGGAGAAAGCTATCATACACTTGAACAGAGCAGGAGTTTCGTTACTTGTTTTTAAAAAAGAGGCGGAGTTATATTTTGATCAGAGACTTTCAGCAACTGTACATATGCATTACACGTCTCGTCTTTGTGCTGCGTTCTTCCAGTGCTATGTTTACTGTGTTCTAACAATACATCAAGTTCAATCGTACAAATTTAACCCCGAAGAATTTGTGCCTACCTTAATCCGATATCAGGAGAAAGCTATCATACGTTTGAACGGAGCAGGAGTAGCGTTACTTGTTTTTTAAAAAAAGAGGCGGAGTTATATTCTCTTTTGCGACTGTCAGCAACTGTACATATGAATTACACGTCTCGTGTTTGTGTTGTGTTCTTGCAGTGTAATGTTTACTGCGTTGCAACAATACACCAAGTTCAATCATACAAATTAAATCCTGGGAGATTTTGTGACAACCTTAATCCGACATCAGAAGAAAGCTATACGTTTGAACGGAGCAGAAGTAGCGTTACTTTTTTTTTAAGAAAGTGGCGGAGTTAAACTTTTTTAGGCGACTTTCAGCAACTGTACATATGCATTACACGTCTCGTCTTTGTGCTGCGTTCTTTCAGTGCTATGTATTCTGCGTTGCAACAATACACCAAGTTCAATCATACAAATTAAACCCTGGGAGAAATTGTGGCTACCTTAATGCTACATCAGAAGAAAGCTACACGGTTGAACGGAGCAGAAGTAGCGTTAATTGTTTTTAAAAAAGAGGCGGAGTTATATTTTGATCAGCGACTTTCAGCAACTGTACATATGCATTACACGTCTCGTCTTTGTGCTGCGTTCTTCCAGTGCTATGTTTACTGTGTTCCAACAATACGCCAAGTTCAATCATACAAATTAAAAACTGGGAGAATTTGTGGCTACCTTAATCCGAAATCAGGAGAAAGCTATCATACGTTTGAAAGGAGCAGGCGTAGCGTTACTTGTCTTTTAAAAAAGTGGCGGAGTTATATTTTCTTCAGCGACTTTCAGCAACTGTACATATGCATTACACGTGTCGTCTTTGTGCTGCGTTCTTCAAGTGCTATGTTTACTGTGTTCCAACAATACACCAAGTTAAATCATACAAATTAAACACTTGGAGAATTTGGGGCTGCCTTAATCCGGTATCAGGAGAAACCTAACATACGTTTGAATGCCGCAGGAGTAGCATTACATCTTTTTAATACACCAAGTTCAATCATAAACATTAAACACTGGGAGAATTGGTGGCTACCTTAATCCGATATCAGGAGAAAGCTATCATACATATGAATGGAGAAGGAGTAGCGTTACTTGTTTTTTAAAAAAGAGGCGGAGTTATATTTCCTTCAGCGACTTTCAGCAACTGTACATATGCATTACACGTCTCGTCTTTGTGCTGCGTTATTTCAGTGCTATGTTTACTGTGTTCCAACAATACATCAAGTTCAATCGTGCAAATTGAACCCTGGGAGAATATGTGCCTACCTCAATCAGATATCAGGAGAAAGCTATCATACGTTTGAACAGAGCAGGAGTAGCGTTACTTGTTTTTCAAGAAAGAGGCGGAGTTATATTCTCTTCAGCGACTTTCAGCAACTGTAGATATGCATTACACGTCTCCTCTTTGTGCTGCGTTCTTTCAGTGCTATGTATTCTGCGTTGCAACAATACGCCAAGTTCAATCATACAAATTAGACCCTGGGAAAATTTGTGGCTTCCTTAATCCGCTATCAGGAGAAAGCTATCATACACTTGAACAGAGCAGGAGTTTCGTTACTTGTTTTTAAAAAAGAGGCGGAGTTATATTTTGATCAGAGACTTTCAGCAACTGTACATATGCATTACACGTCTCGTCTTTGTGCTGCGTTTTGCAGTGCTATGTTTACTGTGTTCCAACAATACACCAAGTTCAATCCCAAGAATTTAACCCCGAAGAATTTGTGCCTACCTTAATCCGATATAAGGAGAAAGCTATCATACGTTTTTATGGAGCAGAGGTAGCGTTACTTGTTTTTTCTTTAAAATAGGCGGAGTTATATTTTCTTCAGCGACTTTCAGCAACTGTACATGTGTATTACACAACTCGTATTTGTGCTGCGTTCTTCCAGTGCTATGTTTACTGTGTTCCAACAAAACACCAAGTTCAATTGCACAAATTTAACCCTGAAGAGTTTGTGCCCACCTTAATCCGATATCAGGAGAAAGCTATCATACGTTTGAACGGAGCAGGAGTAGCGTTACTTGTTTTTTAAAAAAGAGGCGGAGTTATATTTCCTTCAGCGACTTTCAGCAACTGTACATATGCATTACACGTCTCGTCTTTGTGCTGCGCTCTTCCAGTGTAATGTTTACTGCGTTGCAACAATACACCAAGTTCAATCACACAAATTAAATCCTGGGAGAATTTGTGGCTACCTTAATCCGATATAAGGAGAAAGCTATCATACGTTTGAACGGTGCAGGAGTAGTGTTACTTGTTTTTAAAAAAGAGGCGGAGTTATATTTTCTTTTGCGACTGTCAGCAACTGTACATATGAATTACACGTCTCGTCTTTGATCTGCGTTCTTTCAGTGCTATGTTTACTGTGTTCCAACAATACGCCAAGTTCAATCATACAAATTAAACACTGGGAGAATTTGTGGCTACCTTAATCCGATATCACGAGAAAGTTATCATACATTTGAACGGAGCAGGAGTAGCGTTACTTGTTTTTTAAAAAGTGGCGGATTTATATTTCTTTAAGCGATTTTCAGCAACTGTAAATATGCATTACACGTCTCGTGTTTGTGTTGTGTTCTTGCAGTATAATGTTTACTGCGTTGCAACAATACACCAAGTTCAATCATACAAAAATAAATCCTCGGAGATTTTGTGACTACCTTAATCCGACATCAGAAGAAAGCTATACGTTTGAACGGAGCAGAAGTAGCGTTACTTTTTTTTAAGAAAGTGCCGGAGTTAAACTTTCTTAGGCGACTTTCAGCAACTGTACATATGCATTACACGTCTCGTCTTTGTGCTCCGTTTTTCCAGTGCTATGTTTACTGAGTTCCAACAATACACCAAGTTCAATCACACAAATTAAACACAGGGAGAATTTGTGGCTACCTTAATGCGATATCAGGAAAAAGCTTTGATACGTTTGAATGGAGAAAAGAGTAGCGTTACTTGTTTTTTAAAAAGAGGCGGAGTTATATTTTCTTCAGCGACTTTCAGCAAATGTAAATATGCATTACACGTCTCGTCTTTGTCCTGCGTTCTTCCCGCGCTATATTTACTGTGTTGCAACAATACACCAAGTTCAATCATACAAATTAAACCCTGGGAGTAATTGTGGCTACCTTAATCCGATATCAGGAGAAACCTATCATACGTTTGAATGGAGCAGGAGTAGCATTACATCTTTTTAAAAAAGAGGCGGGGTTATATTTTCTTCAGCGACGTTCAGCGACTGTACATTTGCATTACACGTCTCGTCTTTGTGCTGCGTTCTTTCAGTGCTATGTATTCTGCGTTGCAACAATACACCAAGTTCAATCATACAAATTAAACGCTGGGAGAAATTGTGGCTACCTTAATCCTACATCAGAAGAAAGCTACACGTTTGAACGGAGCAGAAGTAGCGTTAATTGTTTTTAAAAAAGAGGCGGAGTTATATTTTGATCAGCGACTTTCAGCAACTGTACATATGCATTACACGTCTCGTCTTTCTGCTGCGTTCATCCAGTGCTATGTTTACTGTGTTCCAACAATACGCCAGGCTCAATCATACAAATTAAACCCTGGGAAAATTTGTGGCTTCCTTAATCCTATATCAGGACAAAGCTATCATACGCTTGAACAGAGCAGGAGTAGCGTTAGTTGTTTTTAAAAAAGAGGCGGAGATATATTTTGATCAGCGACTTTCAGCAACTTTACATATGCATTACACATCCCCTCTTTGTGCTGCGTTCTTCCAGTGCTATGTTTACTGTGTTCCAACAATACACCAAGTTAAATCATACAAATTAAACACTGGGAGAATTTGTGGCTACCTTAATCCGAAATCAGGAGAAAGCTATCATACGTTTGAAAGGAGCAGGCGTAGCGTTACTTGTCTTTTAAAAAAGTGGCGGAGTTATATTTTCTTCAGCGACTTTCAGCAACTGTACATATGCATTACACGTCTCGTCTTTGTGCTGCGTTCTTCCAGTGCTATGTTTACTGTGTTCCAACAATACGCCAAGTTCAATCATACAAATTAAAAACTGGGAGAATTTGTGGCTACCTTAATGCGATATCAGGAGAAAGCTATGATACGTTTGAATGGAGAAAAGAGTAGCGTTACTTGTTTTTTAAAAAAGAGGCGGAGTTATATTTTCTTCAGCGACTTTCAGCAACTGTAAATATGCATTACACGTCTCGTCTTTGTCCTGCGTTCTTCCCGCGCTATATTTAGTGTGTTGCAACAATACACCAAGTTCAATCATACAAATTAAACCCTGGGAGAAATTGTGGCTACCTTAATCCGATATCAGGAGAAACCTATCATACGTTTGAATGGAGCAGGAGTAGCATTACATCTTTTTAAAAAAGAGGCGGAGTTATATTTTCTTCAGCGACTTTCAGCGACTGTACATAAGCATTACACGTCTCGTCTTTGTGCTGCGTTCTTTCAGTGCTATGTATTCTGCGTTGCAACAATACACCAAGTTCAATCATACAAATTAAACCCTGGGAAAATTTGTGGCTTCCTTTATCCGATATCAGGAGAAAGCTATCATACACTTGAACAGAGCAGGAGTAGCGTTACTTGTTTTTAAAAAAGAGGCGGAGTTATATTTTGATCAGAGACTTTCAGCAACTGTACATATGCATTACACGTCTCGTCTTTGTGCTGCGTTCTTCCAGTGCTATGTTTACTGTGTTCCAACAATACACCAAGTTTAATCATACAAATTAAACACTGGGAGAATTTGTGGCTACCTTAATCCAAAATCAGGAGAAAGCTATCATACGTTTGAAAGGAGCAGGCGTAGTGTTACATATTTTTAAAAAAGAGGCGGAGCTATATTTTCTTCAGCGACTTTCAGCAACTATACATATGCATTACACGTCTCGTCTTTGTGCTGCGTTCTTCGAGTGCTATGTTTACTGTCTTCCAACAATACACTAAGTTCAATCCCAAGAATTTAACCCCGAAGAATTTGTGCCTACCTTAATCCGATATAAGGAGAAAGCTATCATACGTTTTAATGGAGCAGAGGTAGCGTTACTTGCTTTTTTTTTAAAATAGGCGGAGTTATATTTTCTTCAGCGACTTTCAGCAACTGTACATATGCATTACACGTCTCGTCTTTGTGCTGCGTTCTTCAAGTGCTATGTTTACTGTGTTCCAACAATACACCAAGTTCAATCATACAAATTAAACACTTGGAGAATTTGTGGCTACCTTAATCCGATATCAGGAGAAACCTAACATACGTTTGAATGCAGCAGGAGTAGCATTACATCTTTTTAAAAAAGAGGCGGAGTTATATTTTCTTCAGCGACTTTCAGCAACTGTACATATGCATTACACGTCTCGTCTTTGTGCTGCGTTCTTCCAGTGCTATGTTTACTGTGTTCCAACAATACGCCAAGTTCAATCATACAAATTAAAAACTGGGAGAATTTGTGGCTACCTTAATGCGATATCAGGAGAAAGCTATGATACGTTTGAATGGAGAAAAGAGTAGCGTTCCTTGTTTTTTAAAAAAGAGGCGGAGTTATATTTTCTTCAGCGACTTTCAGCAACTGTAAATATGCATTACACGTCTCGTCTTTGTCCTGCGTTCTTCCCGCGCTATATTTACTGTGTTGCAACAATACACCAAGTTCAATCATACAAATTAAACCCTGGGAGAAATTGTGGCTACCTTAATCCGATATCAGGAGAAACCTATCATACGTTTGAATGGAGCAGGAGTAGCATTACATCTTTTTAAAAAAGAGGCGGAGTTATATTTTCTTCAGCGACTTTCAGCGACTGTACATATGCATTACACGTCTCGTCTTTGTGCTGCGTTCTTTCAGTGCTATGTATTCTGCGTTGCAACAATACACCAAGTTCAATCATACAAATTAAACCCTGGGAAAATTTGTGGCTTCCTTAATCCGATATCAGGAGAAAGCTATCATACGCTTGAACAGAGCAGGAGTAGCGTTACTTGTTTTTAAGAAAGAGGCGGAGTTATATTTTGATCAGCGACTTTCAGCAACAGTACATATGCATTACACGTCTCGTCTTTGTGCTGCGTTCTTCCAGTGCTATGTTTACTGTGTTCCAACAAAACACCAAGTTCAATCATACAAATTAAACACTGGGAGAATTTGTGGCTACCTTAATCCAAAATCAGGAGAAAGCTATCATACGTTTGAAAGGAGCAGGCGTAGCGTTACTTATTTTTAAAAAAGAGGCGGAGTTATATTTTCTTCAGCGACTTTCAGCAACTATACATATGCATTACACGTCTCGTTTTTGTGCTGCGTTCTTCCAGTGCTATGTTTACTGTCTTCCAACAATACACCAAGTTTAAACCCAAGAATTTAACCCCGAAGAATTTTTGCCTACCTTAATCCGATATAAGTAGAAAGCTATCATACGTTTTTATGGAGCAGAGGTAGCGTTACTTGTTTTTTTATTAAATAGGCGGAGTTATATTTTCTTCAGCGACTTTCACAACTGTACATATGCATTACACAACTCGTATTTGTGCTGCGTTCTTCCAGTGCTATGTTTACTGTGTTCCAACAAAACACCAAGATCAATTGCACGAATTTAACCCCGAAGAATTTGTGCCTACCTTAATTCGATATCAGGAGAAAGCTATCATACGTTTGAACGGAGGAGGGGTAGCGTTACTTGTTTTTTAAAATAGAGGCGGAGTTATATTTTCTTCAGCGACTTTCAGCAACTGTACATATGCATTACACGTCTCGTCTTTGTGCTGCGTTCTTCAAGTGCTATGTTTACTGTGTTCCAACAATACACCAAGTTCAATCATACAAATTAAACACTTGGAGATTTTGTGGCTACCTTAATCCGATATCAGGAGAAACCTAACATACGTTTGAATGCAGCAGGAGTAGCATTACATGTTTTTAAAAAAGAGGCGGAGTTATATTTTCTTCAGCGACTTTCAGCAACTGTACATATGCATTACACGTCTCGTCTTTGTGCTGCGTTCTTCCAGTGCTATGTTTACTGTGTTCCAACAATACGCCAAGTTCAATCATACAAATTAAAAACTGGGAGAATTTGTGGCTACCTTAATGCGATATCAGGAGAAAGCTATGATACGTTTGAATGGAGAAAAGAGTAGCGTTACTTGTTTTTTAAAAAAGAGGCGGAGGTATCTTTTCTTCAGCGACTTTCAGCAACTGTAAATATGCATTACACGTCTCGTCTTTGTCCTGCGTTCTTCCCGCGCTATATTTACTGTGTTGCAACAATACACCAAGTTCAATCATACAAATTAAACCCTGGGAGAAATTGTGGCTACCTTAATCCGATATCAGGAGAAACCTGTCATACGTTTGAATGGAGCAGGAGTAGCATTACATCTTTTTAAAAAAGAGGCGGAGTTATATTTTCTTCAGCGACTTTCAGCGACTGTACATATGCATTACACGTCTCGTCTTTGTGCTGCGTTCTTTCAGTGCTATGTGTTCTGCGTTGCAACAATACACCAAGTTCAATCATACAAATTAAACCCTGGGAAAAATTGTGGCTTCCTTAATCCGATATCAGGAGAAAGCTATCATACACTTGAACAGAGCAGGAGTAGCGTTACTTGTTTTTAAAAAAGAGGCGGAGTTATATTTTGATCAGAGACTTTCAGCAACTGTACATATGCATTACACGTCTCGTCTTTGTGCTGCGTTCTTCCAGTGCTATGTTTACTGTGTTCCAACAATACACCAAGTTTAATCATACAAATTAAACACTGGGAGAATTTGTGGCTACCTTAATCCAAAATCAGGAGAAAGCTATCATACGTTTGGAAGGAGCAGGCGTAGCGTTACATATTTTTAAAAAAGAGGCGGAGCTATATTTTCTTCAGCGACTTTCAGCAACTATACATATGCATTACACGTCTCGTCTTTGTGCTGCGTTCTTCCAGTGCTATGTTTACTGTCTTCCAACAATACACCAAGTTTAATCCCAAGAATTTAACCCCGAAGAATTTTTGCCTACCTTTATCCGATATAAGTAGAAAGCTATCATACGTTTTTATGGAGCAGAGGTAGCGTTACTTGTTTTTTTATTAAATAGGCGGAGTTATATTTCCTTCAGCGACTTTCACAACTGTACATATGCATTACACAACTCGTATTTGTGCTGCGTTCTTCCAGTGCTATGTTTACTGTGTTCCAACAAAACACCAAGATCAATTGCACGAATTTAACCCCGAAGAATTTGTGCCTACCTTAATTCGATATCAGGAGAAAGCTATCATACGTTTGAACGGAGGAGGGGTAGCGTTACTTGTTTTTTAAAATAGAGGCGGAGTTATATTTTCTTCAGCGACTTTCAGCAACTGTACATATGCATTACACGTCTCGTCTTTGTGCTGCGTTCTTCAAGTGCTATGTTTACTGTGTTCCAACAATACACCAAGTTCAATCATACAAATTAAACACTTGGAGATTTTGTGGCTACCTTAATCCGATATCAGGAGAAACCTGTCATACGTTTGAATGGAGCAGGAGTAGCATTACATCTTTTTAAAAAAGAGGCGGAGTTATATTTTCTTCAGCGACTTTCAGCGACTGTACATATGCATTACACGTCTCGTCTTTGTGCTGCGTTCTTTCAGTGCTATGTGTTCTGCGTTGCAACAATACACCAAGTTCAATCATACAAATTAAACCCTGGGAAAAATTGTGGCTTCCTTAATCCGATATCAGGAGAAAGCTATCATACACTTGAACAGAGCAGGAGTAGCGTTACTTGTTTTTAAAAAAGAGGCGGAGTTATATTTTGATCAGAGACTTTCAGCAACTGTACATATGCATTACACGTCTCGTCTTTGTGCTGCGTTCTTCCAGTGCTATGTTTACTGTGTTCCAACAATACACCAAGTTTAATCATACAAATTAAACACTGGGAGAATTTGTGGCTACCTTAATCCAAAATCAGGAGAAAGCTATCATACGTTTGGAAGGAGCAGGCGTAGCGTTACATATTTTTAAAAAAGAGGCGGAGCTATATTTTCTTCAGCGACTTTCAGCAACTATACATATGCATTACACGTCTCGTCTTTGTGCTGCGTTCTTCCAGTGCTATGTTTACTGTCTTCCAACAATACACCAAGTTTAATCCCAAGAATTTAA
This sequence comes from Amblyomma americanum, assembly GCF_052857255.1. Classification (NCBI taxonomy): domain Eukaryota; kingdom Metazoa; phylum Arthropoda; class Arachnida; order Ixodida; family Ixodidae; genus Amblyomma; species Amblyomma americanum. The sequence goes on from NC_135507.1 coordinate 131,141,054, forward strand.
CCCCGAAGAATTTTTGCCTACCTTTATCCGATATAAGTAGAAAGCTATCATACGTTTTTATGGAGCAGAGGTAGCGTTACTTGTTTTTTTATTAAATAGGCGGAGTTATATTTCCTTCAGCGACTTTCACAACTGTACATATGCATTACACAACTCGTATTTGTGCTGCGTTCTTCCAGTGCTATGTTTACTGTGTTCCAACAAAACACCAAGATCAATTGCACGAATTTAACCCCGAAGAATTTGTGCCTACCTTAATTCGATATCAGGAGAAAGCTATCATACGTTTGAACGGAGGAGGGGTAGCGTTACTTGTTTTTTAAAATAGAGGCGGAGTTATATTTTCTTCAGCGACTTTCAGCAACTGTACATATGCATTACACGTCTCGTCTTTGTGCTGCGTTCTTCAAGTGCTATGTTTACTGTGTTCCAACAATACACCAAGTTCAATCATACAAATTAAACACTTGGAGATTTTGTGGCTACCTTAATCCGATATCAGGAGAAACCTAACATACGTTTGAATGCAGCAGGAGTAGCATTACATGTTTTTAAAAAAGAGGCGGAGTTATATTTTCTTCAGCGACTTTCAGCAACTGTACATATGCATTACACGTCTCGTCTTTGTGCTGCGTTCTTCCAGTGCTATGTTTACTGTGTTCCAACAATACGCCAAGTTCAATCATACAAATTAAAAACTGGGAGAATTTGTGGCTACCTTAATGCGATATCAGGAGAAAGCTATGATACGTTTGAATGGAGAAAAGAGTAGCGTTACTTGTTTTTTAAAAAAGAGGCGGAGGTATCTTTTCTTCAGCGACTTTCAGCAACTGTAAATATGCATTACACGTCTCGTCTTTGTCCTGCGTTCTTCCCGCGCTATATTTACTGTGTTGCAACAATACACCAAGTTCAATCATACAAATTAAACCCTGGGAGAAATTGTGGCTACCTTAATCCGATATCAGGAGAAACCTGTCATACGTTTGAATGGAGCAGGAGTAGCATTACATCTTTTTAAAAAAGAGGCGGAGTTATATTTTCTTCAGCGACTTTCAGCGACTGTACATATGCATTACACGTCTCGTCTTTGTGCTGCGTTCTTTCAGTGCTATGTGTTCTGCGTTGCAACAATACACCAAGTTCAATCATACAAATTAAACCCTGGGAAAAATTGTGGCTTCCTTAATCCGATATCAGGAGAAAGCTATCATAGACTTGAACAGAGCAGGAGTAGCGTTACTTGTTTTTAAAAAAGAGGCGGAGTTATATTTTGATCAGAGACTTTCAGCAACTGTACATATGCATTACACGTCTCGTCTTTGTGCTGCGTTCTTCCAGTGCTATGTTTACTGTGTTCCAACAATACACCAAGTTTAATCATACAAATTAAACACTGGGAGAATTTGTGGCTACCTTAATCCAAAATCAGGAGAAAGCTATCATACGTTTGGAAGGAGCAGGCGTAGCGTTACATATTTTTAAAAAAGAGGCGGAGCTATATTTTCTTCAGCGACTTTCAGCAACTATACATATGCATTACACGTCTCGTCTTTGTGCTGCGTTCTTCCACTGCTATGTTTACTGTCTTCCAACAATACACTAAGTTCAATCCCAAGAATTTAAACCCTAAGAATTTGTGCCTACCTTAATCCGATATAAGGAGAAAGCTATCATACGTTTTAATGGAGCAGAGGTAGTGTTACTTGTTTTTTTTTAAAATAGGCGGAGTTATATTCTCTTCAGCGACTTTCAGCAACTGTAGATATGCATTACACGTCTCATCTTTGTGCTGCGTTCTTTCAGTGCTATGTAATCTGCGTTGCAACAATACGCGAAGTTCAATGATACAAATTAAACCCTGGGAAAATTTGTGGCTTCCTTAATCCTATATCAGGAGAAAGCTATCATACGCTTGAACAGAGCAGGAGTAGCGTTACTTGTTTTTAAGAAAGAGGCGGAGTTATATTTTGATCAGCGACTTTCAGCAACTGTAGATATGCATTACACGTCTCCTCTTTGTGCTGCGTTCTTTCAGTGCTATGTATTCTGCGTTGCAACAATACGCCAAGTTCAATCATACAAATTAGACCCTGGGAAAATTCGTGGCTTCCTTAATCCGCTATCAGGAGAAAGCTATCATACACTTGAACAGAGCAGGAGTTTTGTTACTTGTTTTTAAAAAAGAGGCGGAGTTATATTTTGATCAGAGACTTTCAGCAACTGTACATATGCATTACACGTCTCGTCTTTGTGCTGCGTTTTTCCAGTGCTATCTTTACTGTGTTCCAACAATACACCAAGTTCAATCCCAAGAATTTAACCCCGAAGAATTTGTGCCTACCTTAATCCGATATAAGGAGAAAGCTATCATACGTTTTAATGAAGCAGAGGTAGCGTTACTTGTTTTTTAAAAAAGAGGCGGAGTTATATTTCCTTCAGCGACTTTCAGCAACTGTACATATGCATTACATGTCTCGTCTTTGTGCTGCGTTCTTCCAGTGCTATGTTTACTGTGTTCTAACAATACTTCAAGTTCAATCGTACAAATTTAACCCCGAAGAATTTGTGCCTACCTTAATCCGATATCAGGAGAAAGCTATCATACGTTTGAACGGAGCAGGAGTAGCGTTACTTGTTTTTTATAAAAAGAGGCGGAGTTATATTCTCTTCAGCGACTTTAAGCAACTATACAAATGCATTACACGTCTCGTCTTTGTGCTGCGCTCTTCCAGTGTAATGTTTACTGCATTGCAACAATACGCCAAGTTCAATCACACAAATTAAATCCTGGGAGAATTTGTGGCTACCTTAATCCGATATAAGGAGAAAGCTATCATACGTTTGAACGGTGCAGGAGTAGTGTTACTTGTTTTTAAAAAAGAGGCGGAGTTATATTTTCTTTTGCGACTGTCAGCAACTATACATATGAATTACACGTCTCGTCTTTGTTCTACGTTCTTTCAGTGCTATGTTTACTGTGTTCCAACAATACACCAAGTTCAATCACACAAATTAAACACAGGGAGAATTTGTGGCTACCTTAATGCGATATCAGGAGAAAGCTATGATACGTTTGAATGGAGAAAAGAGTAGCGTTACTTGTTTTTTAAAAAAGAGGCGGAGTTATATTTTCTTCAGCGACTTTCAGCAACTGTAAATATGCATTACACGTCTCGTCTTTGTCCTGCGTTCTTCCCGCGCTATATTTACTGTGTTGCAACAATACACCAAGTTCAATCATACAAATTAAACCCTGGGAGAAATTGTGGCTACCTTAATCCGATATCAGGAGAAATCTATCATACGTTTGAATGGAGCAGGAGTAGCATTACATCTTTTTAAAAAAGAGGCGGAGTTATATTTTCTTCAGCGACTTTCAGCGACTGTACATAGGCATTACACGTCTCGTCTTTGTGCTGCGTTCTTTCAGTGCTATGTAGTCTGCGTTGCAACAATACACCAAGTTCAATCATACAAATTAAACCCTGGGAGAAATTGTGGCTACCTTAATGCTACATCAGAAGAAAGCTACACGTTTGAACGGAGCAGAAGTAGCGTTAATTGTTTTTAAAAAAGAGGCGGAGTTATATTTTGATCAGCGACTTTCAGCAACTGTACATATGCATTACACGTCTCGTCTTTCTGCTGCGTTCATCCAGTGCTATGTTTACTGTGTTCCAACAATACGCCAAGCTCAATCATACAAATTAAACCCTGGGAAAATTTGTGGCTTCCTTAATCCTATATCAGGACAAAGCTATCATACGCTTGAACAGAGCAGGAGTGGCGTTAGTTGTTTTTAAAAAAGAGGCGGAGTTATATTTTGATCAGCGACTTTCAGCAACTTTACATATGCATTACACATATCCTCTTTGTGCTGCGTTCTTCCAGTGCTATGTTTACTGTGTTCCAACAATACACCAAGTTCAATCATACAAATTAAACACTTGGAGAATTTGTGGCTACCTTAATCCGATATCAGGAGAAACCTAACATACGTTTGAATGCAGCAGGAGTAGCATTACATCTTTTTAAAAAAGAGGCGGAGTTATATTTTCTTCAGCGACTTTCAGCAACTGTACATATGCATTACACGTCTCGTCTTTGTGCTGCGTTCTTCCAGTGCTATGTTTACTGTGTTCCAACAATACGCCAAGTTCAATCATACAAATTAAAAACTGGGAGAATTTGTGGCTACCTTAATCCGATATCACGAGAAAGCTATCATACGTTTGAACAGAGAAGGAGTAGCGTTACTTGTTTTTTTGAAAAAAGTGGCGGAGTTATATTTTCTTCAGCGACATTCAGCAACTGTACATATGCATTACACGTCTCGTCTTTGTGCTGCATTCTTCCAGTTCTATGTTTACAGAGCTCCAACAATACACCAAGTTCAATCATAAACATTAAACAGTGGGAGAATTGGTGGCTACCTTAATCCGATATCAGGAGAAAGCTATCATACATATGAATGGAGAAGGAGTAGCGTTACTTGTTTTTTAAAAAAGAGGCGGAGTTATATTTCCTTCAGCGACTTTCAGCAACTGTACATATGCATTACACGTCTCGTCTTTGTGCTGCGGTATTCCAATGCTATGTTTACTGTGTTCCAACAATACATCAAGTTCAATCGTGCAAATTGAACCCTGGGAGAATATGTGCCTACCTCAATCAGATATCAGGAGAAAGCTATCATACACTTGAACAGAGCAGGAGTTTCGTTACTTGTTTTTAAAAAAGAGGCGGAGTTATATTTTGATCAGAGACTTTCAGCAACTGTACATATGCATTACACGTCTCGTCTTTGTGCTGCGTTCTTCCAGTGCTATGTTTACTGTGTTCTAACAATACATCAAGTTCAATCGTACAAATTTAACCCCGAAGAATTTGTGCCTACCTTAATCCGATATCAGGAGAAAGCTATCATACGTTTGAACGGAGCAGGAGTAGCGTTACTTGTTTTTTAAAAAAAGAGGCGGAGTTATATTCTCTTTTGCGACTGTCAGCAACTGTACATATGAATTACACGTCTCGTGTTTGTGTTGTGTTCTTGCAGTGTAATGTTTACTGCGTTGCAACAATACACCAAGTTCAATCATACAAATTAAATCCTGGGAGATTTTGTGACAACCTTAATTCGACATCAGAAGAAAGCTATACGTTTGAACGGAGCAGAAGTAGCGTTACTTTTTTTTAAGAAAGTGGCGGAGTTAAACTTTTTTAGGCGACTTTCAGCAACTGTACATATGCATTACACGTCTCGTCTTTGTGCTGCGTTCTTTCAGTGCTATGTATTCTGCGTTGCAACAATACACCAAGTTCAATCATACAAATTAAACCCTGGGAGAAATTGTGGCTACCTTAATGCTACATCAGAAGAAAGCTACACGGTTGAACGGAGCAGAAGTAGCGTTAATTGTTTTTAAAAAAGAGGCGGAGTTATATTTTGATCAGCGACTTTCAGCAACTGTACATATGCATTACACGTCTCGTCTTTCTGCTGCGTTCATCCAGTGCTATGTTTACTGTGTTCCAACAATACGCCAAGCTCAATCATACAAATTAAACCCTGGGAAAATTTGTGGCTACCTTAATCCGAAATCAGGAGAAAGCTATCATACGTTTGAAAGGAGCAGGCGTAGCGTTACTTGTCTTTTAAAAAAGTGGCGGAGTTATATTTTCTTCAGCGACTTTCAGCAACTGTACATATGCATTACACGTGTCGTCTTTGTGCTGCGTTCTTCAAGTGCTATGTTTACTGTGTTCCAACAATACCAAGTTAAATCATACAAATTAAACACTTGGAGAATTTGGGGCTGCCTTAATCCGGTATCAGGAGAAACCTAACATACGTTTGAATGCCGCAGGAGTAGCATTACATCTTTTTAATACACCAAGTTCAATCATAAACATTAAACACTGGGAGAATTGGTGGCTACCTTAATCCGATATCAGGAGAAAGCTATCATACATATGAATGGAGAAGGAGTAGCGTTACTTGTTTTTTAAAAAAGAGGCGGAGTTATATTTCCTTCAGCGACTTTCAGCAACTGTACATATGCATTACACGTCTCGTCTTTGTGCTGCGTTATTTCAGTGCTATGTTTACTGTGTTCCAACAATACATCAAGTTCAATCGTGCAAATTGAACCCTGGGAGAATATGTGCCTACCTCAATCAGATATCAGGAGAAAGCTATCATACGTTTGAACAGAGCAGGAGTAGCGTTACTTGTTTTTCAAGAAAGAGGCGGAGTTATATTCTCTTCAGCGACTTTCAGCAACTGTAGATATGCATTACACGTCTCCTCTTTGTGCTGCGTTCTTTCAGTGCTATGTATTCTGCGTTGCAACAATACGCCAAGTTCAATCATACAAATTAGACCCTGGGAAAATTTGTGGCTTCCTTAATCCGCTATCAGGAGAAAGCTATCATACACTTGAACAGAGCAGGAGTTTCGTTACTTGTTTTTAAAAAAGAGGCGGAGTTATATTTTGATCAGAGACTTTCAGCAACTGTACATGTGCATTACACGTCTCGTCTTTGTGCTGCGTTTTGCAGTGCTATGTTTACTGTGTTCCAACAATACACCAAGTTCAATCCCAAGAATTTAACCCCGAAGAATTTGTGCCTACCTTAATCCGATATAAGGAGAAAGCTATCATACGTTTTAATGAAGCAGAGGTAGCGTTACTTGTTTTTTAAAAAAGAGGCGGAGTTATATTTCCTTCAGCGACTTTCAGCAACTGTACATATGCATTACACGTCTCGTCTTTGTGCTGCGTTCTTCCAGTGCTATGTTTACTGTGTTCTAACAATACTTCAAGTTCAATCGTACAAATTTAACCCCGAAGAATTTGTGCCTACCTTAATCCGATATCAGGAGAAAGCTATCATACGTTTGAACGGAGCAGGAGTAGCGTTACTTGTTTTTTATAAAAAGAGGCGGAGTTATATTCTCTTCAGCGACTTTAAGCAACTATACAAATGCATTACACGTCTCGTCTTTGTGCTGCGCTCTTCCAGTGTAATGTTTACTGCATTGCAACAATACGCCAAGTTCAATCACACAAATTAAATCCTGGGAGAATTTGTGGCTACCTTAATCCGATATAAGGAGAAAGCTATCATACGTTTGAACGGTGCAGGAGTAGTGTTACTTGTTTTTAAAAAAGAGGCGGAGTTATATTTTCTTTTGCGACTGTCAGCAACTATACATATGAATTACACGTCTCGTCTTTGTTCTACGTTCTTTCAGTGCTATGTTTACTGTGTTCCAACAATACACCAAGTTCAATCACACAAATTAAACACAGGGAGAATTTGTGGCTACCTTAATGCGATATCAGGAGAAAGCTATGATACGTTTGAATGGAGAAAAGAGTAGCGTTACTTGTTTTTTAAAAAAGAGGCGGAGTTATATTTTCTTCAGCGACTTTCAGCAACTGTAAATATGCATTACACGTCTCGTCTTTGTCCTGCGTTCTTCCCGCGCTATATTTACTGTGTTGCAACAATACACCAAGTTCAATCATACAAATAAACCCTGGGAGAAATTGTGGCTACCTTAATCCGATATCAGGAGAAACCTATCATACGTTTGAATGGAGCAGGCGTAGCATTACATCTTTTTAAAAAAGAGGCGGAGTTATATTTTCTTCAGCGACTTTCAGCGACTGTACATATGCATTACACGTCTCGTCTTTGTGCTGCGTTCTTTCAGTGCTATGTATTCTGCGTTGCAACAATACACCAAGTTCAATCATACAAATTAAACCCTGGGAAAATTTGTGGCTTCCTTAATCCGATATCAGGAGAAAGCTATCATACACTTGAACAAAGCAGGAGTAGCGTTACTTGTTTTTAAAAAAGAGGCGGAGTTTTATTTTGATCAGAGACTTTCAGCAACTGCACATATGCATTACACGTCTCGTCTTTGTGCTGCGTCCTTCCAGTGCTATGTTTACTGTGTTCCAACAATACACCAAGTTTAATCATACAAATTAAGCACGGAGAATTTGTGGCTACCTTAATCCAAAATCAGGAGAAAGCTATCATACGTTTGAAAGGAGCAGGCGTAGCGTTACATATTTTTAAAAAAGAGGCGGAGCTATATTTTCTTCAGCGACTTTCAGCAACTATACATATGCATTACACGTCTCGTCTTTGTGCTGCGTTCTTCCAGTGCTATGTTTACTGTGTTCCAACAAAACACCAAGATCAATTGCGCGAATTTAACCCCGAAGAATTTGTGCCTACCTTAATCCGATATCAGGAGAAAGCTATCATACGTTTGAACGGAGGAGGGGTAGCGTTACTTGTTTTTTAAAATAGAGGCGGAGATATATTTTCTTCAGCGACTTTCAGCAAGTGTACATATGCATTACACGTCTCGTCTTTGTGCTGCGTTCTTCAAGTGCTATGTGTACTGTGTTCCAACAATACACCAAGTTCAATCATACAAATTAAACACTTGGAGAATTTGTGGCTACCTTAATCCGATATCAGGAGAAAGCTATCATACGTTTGAACGGAGCAGGAGTAGCGTTACTTGTTTTTTAAAAAAAGAAGCGGAGTTAAATTCTCTTCAGCGACCTTAAGCAACTATACAAATGCATTACACGTCTCGTCTTTGTGCTGCGCTCTTCCAGTGTAATGTTTACTGCATTGCAACAATACACCAAGTTCAATCACACAAATTAAATCCTGGGAGAATTTGTGGCTACCTTAATCCGATATAAGGAGAAAGCTATCATACGTTTGAACGGTGCAGGAGTAGTGTTACTTGTTTTTAAAAAAGAGGCGGAGTTATATTTTCTTTTGCGACTGTCAGCAACTGTACATATGAATTACACGACTCGTGTTTGTGTTGTGTTCTTGCAGTGTAATGTTTACTGCGTTGCAACAATACACCAAGTTTAATCATACAAATTAAATCCTGGGAGATTTTGTGACTACCTTAATCAGACATCAGAAGAAAGCTATACGTTTGAACGGAGCAGAAGTAGCGTTACTTTTTTTTTAAGAAAGTGGCGGAGTTAAACTTTCTTAGGCGACTTTCAGCAACTGTACATATGCATTACACGTCTCGTCTTTGTGCTGCGTTCTTCCAGTGCTATGTTTACTGAGTTCCAACAATACACCAAGTTCAATCACACAAATTAAACACTGGGAGAATTTGTGGCTACCTTAATGCGATATCAGGAGAAAGCTATGATACGTTTGAATGGAGAAAAGAGTAGCGTTACTTGTTTTTTAAAAAAGAGGCGGAGTTATATTTTCTTCAGCGACTTTCAGCAACTGTAAATATGCATTACACGTCTCGTCTTTGTCCTGCGTTCTTCCCGCGCTATATTTACTGTGTTGCAACAATACACCAAGTTCAATCATACAAATTAAACCCTGGGAGAAATTGTGGCTACCTTAATCCGATATCAGGAGAAATCTATCATACGTTTGAATGGAGCAGGAGTAGCATTACATCTTTTTAAAAAAGAGGCGGAGTTATATTTTCTTCAGCGACTTTCAGCGACTGTACATAGGCATTACACGTCTCGTCTTTGTGCTGCGTTCTTTCAGTGCTATGTATTCTGCGTTGCAACAATACACCAAGTTCAATCATACAAATTAAACCCTGGGAGAAATTGTGGCTACCTTAATGCTACATCAGAAGAAAGCTACACGTTTGAACGGAGCAGAAGTAGCGTTAATTGTTTTTAAAAAAGAGGCGGAGTTATATTTTGATCAGCGACTTTCAGCAACTGTACATATGCATTACACGTCTCGTCTTTCTGCTGCGTTCATCCAGTGCTATGTTTACTGTGTTCCAACAATACGCCAAGCTCAATCATACAAATTAAACCCTGGGAAAATTTGTGGCTTCCTTAATCCTATATCAGGACAAAGCTATCATACGCTTGAACAGAGCAGGAGTGGCGTTAGTTGTTTTTAAAAAAGAGGCGGAGTTATATTTTGATCAGCGACTTTCAGCAACTTTACATATGCATTACACATATCCTCTTTGTGCTGCGTTCTTCCAGTGCTATGTTTACTGTGTTCCAACAATACACCAAGTTCAATCATACAAATTAAACACTTGGAGAATTTGTGGCTACCTTAATCCGATATCAGGAGAAACCTAACATACGTTTGAATGCAGCAGGAGTAGCATTACATCTTTTTAAAAAAGAGGCGGAGTTATATTTTCTTCAGCGACTTTCAGCAACTGTACATATGCATTACACGTCTCGTCTTTGTGCTGCGTTCTTCCAGTGCTATGTTTACTGTGTTCCAACAATACGCCAAGTTCAATCATACAAATTAAAAACTGGGAGAATTTGTGGCTACCTTAATCCGATATCACGAGAAAGCTATCATACGTTTGAACAGAGAAGGAGTAGCGTTACTTGTTTTTTTGAAAAAAGTGGCGGAGTTATATTTTCTTCAGCGACATTCAGCAACTGTACATATGCATTACACGTCTCGTCTTTGTGCTGCATTCTTCCAGTTCTATGTTTACAGAGCTCCAACAATACACCAAGTTCAATCATAAACATTAAACAGTGGGAGAATTGGTGGCTACCTTAATCCGATATCAGGAGAAAGCTATCATACATATGAATGGAGAAGGAGTAGCGTTACTTGTTTTTTAAAAAAGAGGCGGAGTTATATTTCCTTCAGCGACTTTCAGCAACTGTACATATGCATTACACGTCTCGTCTTTGTGCTGCGGTATTCCAATGCTATGTTTACTGTGTTCCAACAATACATCAAGTTCAATCGTGCAAATTGAACCCTGGGAGAATATGTGCCTACCTCAATCAGATATCAGGAGAAAGCTATCATACACTTGAACAGAGCAGGAGTTTCGTTACTTGTTTTTAAAAAAGAGGCGGAGTTATATTTTGATCAGAGACTTTCAGCAACTGTACATATGCATTACACGTCTCGTCTTTGTGCTGCGTTCTTCCAGTGCTATGTTTACTGTGTTCTAACAATACATCAAGTTCAATCGTACAAATTTAACCCCGAAGAATTTGTGCCTACCTTAATCCGATATCAGGAGAAAGCTATCATACGTTTGAACGGAGCAGGAGTAGCGTTACTTGTTTTTTAAAAAAAGAGGCGGAGTTATATTCTCTTTTGCGACTGTCAGCAACTGTACATATGAATTACACGTCTCGTGTTTGTGTTGTGTTCTTGCAGTGTAATGTTTACTGCGTTGCAACAATACACCAAGTTCAATCATACAAATTAAATCCTGGGAGATTTTGTGACAACCTTAATTCGACATCAGAAGAAAGCTATACGTTTGAACGGAGCAGAAGTAGCGTTACTTTTTTTTTAAGAAAGTGGCGGAGTTAAACTTTTTTAGGCGACTTTCAGCAACTGTACATATGCATTACACGTCTCGTCTTTGTGCTGCGTTCTTTCAGTGCTATGTATTCTGCGTTGCAACAATACACCAAGTTCAATCATACAAATTAAACCCTGGGAGAAATTGTGGCTACCTTAATGCTACATCAGAAGAAAGCTACACGGTTGAACGGAGCAGAAGTAGCGTTAATTGTTTTTAAAAAAGAGGCGGAGTTATATTTTCTTCAGCGACTTTCAGCAACTGTACATATGCATTACACGTGTCGTCTTTGTGCTGCGTTCTTCAAGTGCTATGTTTACTGTGTTCCAACAATACCAAGTTAAATCATACAAATTAAACACTTGGAGAATTTGGGGCTGCCTTAATCCGGTATCAGGAGAAACCTAACATACGTTTGAATGCCGCAGGAGTAGCATTACATCTTTTTAATACACCAAGTTCAATCATAAACATTAAACACTGGGAGAATTGGTGGCTACCTTAATCCGATATCATGAGAAAGCTATGATACGTTTGAATGGAGAAAAGAGTAGCGTTACTTGTTTTTTAAAAAAGAGGCGGAGTTATATTTTCTTCAGCGACTTTCAGCAACTGTAAATATGCATTACACGTCTCGTCTTTGTCCTGCGTTCTTCCCGCGCTATATTTACTGTGTTGCAACAATACACCAAGTTCAATCATACAAATAAACCCTGGGAGAAATTGTGGCTACCTTAATCCGATATCAGGAGAAACCTATCATACGTTTGAATGGAGCAGGCGTAGCATTACATCTTTTTAAAAAAGAGGCGGAGTTATATTTTCTTCAGCGACTTTCAGCGACTGTACATATGCATTACACGTCTCGTCTTTGTGCTGCGTTCTTTCAGTGCTATGTATTCTGCGTTGCAACAATACACCAAGTTCAATCATACAAATTAAACCCTGGGAAAATTTGTGGCTTCCTTAATCCGATATCAGGAGAAAGCTATCATACACTTGAACAAAGCAGGAGTAGCGTTACTTGTTTTTAAAAAAGAGGCGGAGTTTTATTTTGATCAGAGACTTTCAGCAACTGCACATATGCATTACACGTCTCGTCTTTGTGCTGCGTCCTTCCAGTGCTATGTTTACTGTGTTCCAACAATACACCAAGTTTAATCATACAAATTAAGCACGGAGAATTTGTGGCTACCTTAATCCAAAATCAGGAGAAAGCTATCATACGTTTGAAAGGAGCAGGCGTAGCGTTACATATTTTTAAAAAAGAGGCGGAGCTATATTTTCTTCAGCGACTTTCAGCAACTATACATATGCATTACACGTCTCGTCTTTGTGCTGCGTTCTTCCAGTGCTATGTTTACTGTGTTCCAACAAAACACCAAGATCAATTGCGCGAATTTAACCCCGAAGAATTTGTGCCTACCTTAATCCGATATCAGGAGAAAGCTATCATACGTTTGAACGGAGGAGGGGTAGCGTTACTTGTTTTTTAAAATAGAGGCGGAGATATATTTTCTTCAGCGACTTTCAGCAAGTGTACATATGCATTACACGTCTCGTCTTTGTGCTGCGTTCTTCAAGTGCTATGTGTACTGTGTTCCAACAATACACCAAGTTCAATCATACAAATTAAACACTTGGAGAATTTGTGGCTACCTTAATCCGATATCAGGAGAAAGCTATCATACGTTTGAACGGAGCAGGAGTAGCGTTACTTGTTTTTTAAAAAAAGAAGCGGAGTTAAATTCTCTTCAGCGACTTTAAGCAACTATACAAATGCATTACACGTCTCGTCTTTGTGCTGCGCTCTTCCAGTGTAATGTTTACTGCATTGCAACAATACACCAAGTTCAATCACACAAATTAAATCCTGGGAGAATTTGTGGCTACCTTAATCCGATATAAGGAGAAAGCTATCATACGTTTGAACGGTGCAGGAGTAGTGTTACTTGTTTTTAAAAAAGAGGCGGAGTTATATTTTCTTTTGCGACTGTCAGCAACTGTACATATGAATTACACGACTCGTGTTTGTGTTGTGTTCTTGCAGTGTAATGTTTACTGCGTTGCAACAATACACCAAGTTTAATCATACAAATTAAATCCTGGGAGATTTTGTGACTACCTTAATCAGACATCAGAAGAAAGCTATACGTTTGAACGGAGCAGAAGTAGCGTTACTTTTTTTTTAAGAAAGTGGCGGAGTTAAACTTTCTTAGGCGACTTTCAGCAACTGTACATATGCATTACACGTCTCGTCTTTGTGCTGCGTTCTTCCAGTGCTATGTTTACTGAGTTCCAACAATACACCAAGTTCAATCACACAAATTAAACACTGGGAGAATTTGTGGCTACCTTAATGCGATATCAGGAGAAAGCTATGATACGTTTGAATGGAGAAAAGAGTAGCGTTACTTGTTTTTTAAAAAAGAGGCGGAGTTATATTTTCTTCAGCGACTTTCAGCAACTGTAAATATGCATTACACGTCTCGTCTTTGTCCTGCGTTCTTCCCGCGCTATATTTACTGTGTTGCAACAATACACCAAGTTCAATCATACAAATTAAACACTGGGAGAAATTGTGGCTACCTTAATCCGATATCAGGAGAAATCTATCATACGTTTGAATGGAGCAGGAGTAGCATTACATCTTTTTAAAAAAGAGGCGGAGTTATATTTTCTTCAGCGACTTTCAGCGACTGTACATAGGCATTACACGTCTCGTCTTTGTGCTGCGTTCTTTCAGTGCTATGTATTCTGCGTTGCAACAATACACCAAGTTCAATCATACAAATTAAACCCTGGGAGAAATTGTGGCTACCTTAATGCTACATCAGAAGAAAGCTACACGTTTGAACGGAGCAGAAGTAGCGTTAATTGTTTTTAAAAAAGAGGCGGAGTTATATTTTGATCAGCGACTTTCAGCAACTGTACATATGCATTACACGTCTCGTCTTTCTGCTGCGTTCATCCAGTGCTATGTTTACTGTGTTCCAACAATACGCCAAGCTCAATCATACAAATTAAACCCTGGGAAAATTTGTGGCTTCCTTAATCCTATATCAGGACAAAGCTATCATACGCTTGAACAGAGCAGGAGTGGCGTTAGTTGTTTTTAAAAAAGAGGCGGAGTTATATTTTGATCAGCGACTTTCAGCAACTTTACATATGCATTACACATATCCTCTTTGTGCTGCGTTCTTCCAGTGCTATGTTTACTGTGTTCCAACAATACACCAAGTTCAATCATACAAATTAAACACTTGGAGAATTTGTGGCTACCTTAATCCGATATCAGGAGAAACCTAACATACGTTTGAATGCAGCAGGAGTAGCATTACATCTTTTTAAAAAAGAGGCGGAGTTATATTTTCTTCAGCGACTTTCAGCAACTGTACATATGCATTACACGTCTCGTCTTTGTGCTGCGTTCTTCCAGTGCTATGTTTACTGTGTTCCAACAATACGCCAAGTTCAATCATACAAATTAAAAACTGGGAGAATTTGTGGCTACCTTAATCCGATATCACGAGAAAGCTATCATACGTTTGAACAGAGAAGGAGTAGCGTTACTTGTTTTTTTGAAAAAAGTGGCGGAGTTATATTTTCTTCAGCGACATTCAGCAACTGTACATATGCATTACACGTCTCGTCTTTGTGCTGCATTCTTCCAGTTCTATGTTTACAGAGCTCCAACAATACACCAAGTTCAATCATAAACATTAAACAGTGGGAGAATTGGTGGCTACCTTAATCCGATATCAGGAGAAAGCTATCATACATATGAATGGAGAAGGAGTAGCGTTACTTGTTTTTTAAAAAAGAGGCGGAGTTATATTTCCTTCAGCGACTTTCAGCAACTGTACATATGCATTACACGTCTCGTCTTTGTGCTGCGGTATTCCAATGCTATGTTTACTGTGTTCCAACAATACATCAAGTTCAATCGTGCAAATTGAACCCTGGGAGAATATGTGCCTACCTCAATCAGATATCAGGAGAAAGCTATCATACACTTGAACAGAGCAGGAGTTTCGTTACTTGTTTTTAAAAAAGAGGCGGAGTTATATTTTGATCAGAGACTTTCAGCAACTGTACATATGCATTACACGTCTCGTCTTTGTGCTGCGTTCTTCCAGTGCTATGTTTACTGTGTTCTAACAATACATCAAGTTCAATCGTACAAATTTAACCCCGAAGAATTTGTGCCTACCTTAATCCGATATCAGGAGAAAGCTATCATACGTTTGAACGGAGCAGGAGTAGCGTTACTTGTTTTTTAAAAAAAGAGGCGGAGTTATATTCTCTTTTGCGACTGTCAGCAACTGTACATATGAATTACACGTCTCGTGTTTGTGTTGTGTTCTTGCAGTGTAATGTTTACTGCGTTGCAACAATACACCAAGTTCAATCATACAAATTAAATCCTGGGAGATTTTGTGACAACCTTAATTCGACATCAGAAGAAAGCTATACGTTTGAACGGAGCAGAAGTAGCGTTACTTTTTTTTTAAGAAAGTGGCGGAGTTAAACTTTTTTAGGCGACTTTCAGCAACTGTACATATGCATTACACGTCTCGTCTTTGTGCTGCGTTCTTTCAGTGCTATGTATTCTGCGTTGCAACAATACACCAAGTTCAATCATACAAATTAAACCCTGGGAGAAATTGTGGCTACCTTAATGCTACATCAGAAGAAAGCTACACGGTTGAACGGAGCAGAAGTAGCGTTAATTGTTTTTAAAAAAGAGGCGGAGTTATATTTTCTTCAGCGACTTTCAGCAACTGTACATATGCATTACACGTGTCGTCTTTGTGCTGCGTTCTTCAAGTGCTATGTTTACTGTGTTCCAACAATACCAAGTTAAATCATACAAATTAAACACTTGGAGAATTTGGGGCTGCCTTAATCCGGTATCAGGAGAAACCTAACATACGTTTGAATGCCGCAGGAGTAGCATTACATCTTTTTAATACACCAAGTTCAATCATAAACATTAAACACTGGGAGAATTGGTGGCTACCTTAATCCGATATCAGGAGAAAGCTATCATACATATGAATGGAGAAGGAGTAGCGTTACTTGTTTTTTAAAAAAGAGGCGGAGTTATATTTCCTTCAGCGACTTTCAGCAACTGTACATATGCATTACACGTCTCGTCTTTGTGCTGCGTTATTTCAGTGCTATGTTTACTGTGTTCCAACAATACATCAAGTTCAATCGTGCAAATTGAACCCTGGGAGAATATGTGCCTACCTCAATCAGATATCAGGAGAAAGCTATCATACGTTTGAACAGAGCAGGAGTAGCGTTACTTGTTTTTCAAGAAAGAGGCGGAGTTATATTCTCTTCAGCGACTTTCAGCAACTGTAGATATGCATTACACGTCTCCTCTTTGTGCTGCGTTCTTTCAGTGCTATGTATTCTGCGTTGCAACAATACGCCAAGTTCAATCATACAAATTAGACCCTGGGAAAATTTGTGGCTTCCTTAATCCGCTATCAGGAGAAAGCTATCATACACTTGAACAGAGCAGGAGTTTCGTTACTTGTTTTTAAAAAAGAGGCGGAGTTATATTTTGATCAGAGACTTTCAGCAACTGTACATATGCATTACACGTCTCGTCTTTGTGCTGCGTTTTGCAGTGCTATGTTTACTGTGTTCCAACAATACACCAAGTTCAATCCCAAGAATTTAACCCCGAAGAATTTGTGCCTACCTTAATCCGATATAAGGAGAAAGCTATCATACGTTTTTATGGAGCAGAGGTAGCGTTACTTGTTTTTTCTTTAAAATAGGCGGAGTTATATTTTCTTCAGCGACTTTCAGCAACTGTACATGTGTATTACACAACTCGTATTTGTGCTGCGTTCTTCCAGTGCTATGTTTACTGTGTTCCAACAAAACACCAAGTTCAATTGCACAAATTTAACCCTGAAGAGTTTGTGCCCACCTTAATCCGATATCAGGAGAAAGCTATCATACGTTTGAACGGAGCAGGAGTAGCGTTACTTGTTTTTTAAAAAAGAGGCGGAGTTATATTTCCTTCAGCGACTTTCAGCAACTGTACATATGCATTACACGTCTCGTCTTTGTGCTGCGCTCTTCCAGTGTAATGTTTACTGCGTTGCAACAATACACCAAGTTCAATCACACAAATTAAATCCTGGGAGAATTTGTGGCTACCTTAATCCGATATAAGGAGAAAGCTATCATACGTTTGAACGGTGCAGGAGTAGTGTTACTTGTTTTTAAAAAAGAGGCGGAGTTATATTTTCTTTTGCGACTGTCAGCAACTGTACATATGAATTACACGTCTCGTCTTTGATCTGCGTTCTTTCAGTGCTATGTTTACTGTGTTCCAACAATACGCCAAGTTCAATCATACAAATTAAACACTGGGAGAATTTGTGGCTACCTTAATCCGATATCACGAGAAAGTTATCATACATTTGAACGGAGCAGGAGTAGCGTTACTTGTTTTTTAAAAAGTGGCGGATTTATATTTCTTTAAGCGATTTTCAGCAACTGTAAATATGCATTACACGTCTCGTGTTTGTGTTGTGTTCTTGCAGTATAATGTTTACTGCGTTGCAACAATACACCAAGTTCAATCATACAAAAATAAATCCTCGGAGATTTTGTGACTACCTTAATCCGACATCAGAAGAAAGCTATACGTTTGAACGGAGCAGAAGTAGCGTTACTTTTTTTTAAGAAAGTGCCGGAGTTAAACTTTCTTAGGCGACTTTCAGCAACTGTACATATGCATTACACGTCTCGTCTTTGTGCTCCGTTTTTCCAGTGCTATGTTTACTGAGTTCCAACAATACACCAAGTTCAATCACACAAATTAAACACAGGGAGAATTTGTGGCTACCTTAATGCGATATCAGGAGAAAGCTTTGATACGTTTGAATGGAGAAAAGAGTAGCGTTACTTGTTTTTTAAAAAGAGGCGGAGTTATATTTTCTTCAGCGACTTTCAGCAAATGTAAATATGCATTACACGTCTCGTCTTTGTCCTGCGTTCTTCCCGCGCTATATTTACTGTGTTGCAACAATACACCAAGTTCAATCATACAAATTAAACCCTGGGAGTAATTGTGGCTACCTTAATCCGATATCAGGAGAAACCTATCATACGTTTGAATGGAGCAGGAGTAGCATTACATCTTTTTAAAAAAGAGGCGGGGTTATATTTTCTTCAGCGACGTTCAGCGACTGTACATTTGCATTACACGTCTCGTCTTTGTGCTGCGTTCTTTCAGTGCTATGTATTCTGCGTTGCAACAATACACCAAGTTCAATCATACAAATTAAACGCTGGGAGAAATTGTGGCTACCTTAATCCTACATCAGAAGAAAGCTACACGTTTGAACGGAGCAGAAGTAGCGTTAATTGTTTTTAAAAAAGAGGCGGAGTTATATTTTGATCAGCGACTTTCAGCAACTGTACATATGCATTACACGTCTCGTCTTTCTGCTGCGTTCATCCAGTGCTATGTTTACTGTGTTCCAACAATACGCCAGGCTCAATCATACAAATTAAACCCTGGGAAAATTTGTGGCTTCCTTAATCCTATATCAGGACAAAGCTATCATACGCTTGAACAGAGCAGGAGTAGCGTTAGTTGTTTTTAAAAAAGAGGCGGAGATATATTTTGATCAGCGACTTTCAGCAACTTTACATATGCATTACACATCCCCTCTTTGTGCTGCGTTCTTCCAGTGCTATGTTTACTGTGTTCCAACAATACACCAAGTTAAATCATACAAATTAAACACTGGGAGAATTTGTGGCTACCTTAATCCGAAATCAGGAGAAAGCTATCATACGTTTGAAAGGAGCAGGCGTAGCGTTACTTGTCTTTTAAAAAAGTGGCGGAGTTATATTTTCTTCAGCGACTTTCAGCAACTGTACATATGCATTACACGTCTCGTCTTTGTGCTGCGTTCTTCCAGTGCTATGTTTACTGTGTTCCAACAATACGCCAAGTTCAATCATACAAATTAAAAACTGGGAGAATTTGTGGCTACCTTAATCCGATATCATGAGAAAGCTATCATACGTTTGAACAGAGAAGGAGTAGCGTTACTTGTTTTTTTGAAAAAAGTGGCGGAGTTATATTTTCTTCAGCGACATTCAGCAACTGTACATATGCATTACACGTCTCGTCTTTGTGCTGCGTTCTTCCAGTGCTATGTTTACAGAGCTCCAACAATACACCAAGTTCAATCATAAACATTAAACATTGGGAGAATTGGTGGCTACCTTAATCCGATATCAGGAGAAAGCTATCATACATATGAATGGAGAAGGAGTAGCGTTACATGTTTTTTAAAAAAGAGCCGGAGTTATATTTCCTTCAGCGACTTTCAGCAACTGTACATATGCATTACACGTCTCGTCTTTGTGCTGCGTTATTTCAGTGCTATGTTTAATGTGTTCCAACAATACATCAAGTTCAATCGTGCAAATTGAACCCTGGGAGAATATGTGCCTACCTCAATCAGATATCAGGAGAAAGCTATCATACGTTTGAACAGAGCAGGAGTAGCGTTACTTGTTTTTCAAAAAAGAGGCGGAGTTATATTCTCTTCAGCGACTTTCAGCAACTGTACATATGCATTACACGTCTCGTCTTTGTGCTGCGTTTTTCCAGTGCTATGTTTACTGTGTTCCAACAATACACCAAGTTCAATCCCAAGAATTTAACCCCGAAGAATTTGTGCCTACCTTAATCCGATATAAGGAGAAAGCTATCATACGTTTTAATGGAGCAGAGGTAGCGTTACTTGTTTTTTCTTTAAAATAGGCGGAGTTATATTTTCTTCAGCGACTTTCAGCAACTGTACATGTGTATTACACAACTCGTATTTGTGCTGCGTTCTTCCAGTGCTATGTTTACTGTGTTCCAACAAAACACCAAGTTCAATTGCACAAATTTACCCCGAAGAGTTTGTGCCTACCTTAATCCGATATCAGGAGAAAGCTATCATACGTTTGAACGGAGCAGGAGTAGCGTTACTTGTTTTTTAAAAAAGAGGCGGAGTTATATTTCCTTCAGCGACTTTCAGCAACTGTACATATGCATTACACGTCTCGTCTTTGTGCTGCGCTCTTCCAGTGTAATGTTTACTGCGTTGCAACAATACACCAAGTTCAATCACACAAATTAAATCCTGGGAGAATTTGTGGCTACCTTAATCCGATATAAGGAGAAAGCTATCATACGTTTGAACGGTGCAGGAGTAGTGTTACTTGTTTTTAAAAAAGAGGCGGAGTTATATTTTCTTTTGCGACTGTCAGCAACTGTACATATGAATTACACGTCTCGTCTTTGATCTGCGTTCTTTCAGTGCTATGTTTACTGTGTTCCAACAATACGCCAAGTTCAATCATACAAATTAAACACTGGGAGAATTTGTGGCTACCTTAATCCGATATCACGAGAAAGTTATCATACATTTGAACGGAGCAGGAGTAGCGTTACTTGTTTTTTAAAAAGTGGCGGATTTATATTTCTTTAAGCGATTTTCAGCAACTGTAAATATGCATTACACGTCTCGTGTTTGTGTTGTGTTCTTGCAGTATAATGTTTACTGCGTTGCAACAATACACCAAGTTCAATCATACAAAAATAAATCATGGGAGATTTTGTGACTACCTTAATCCGACATCAGAAGAAAGCTATACGTTTGAACGGAGCAGAAGTAGCGTTACTTTTTTTTAAGAAAGTGCCGGAGTTAAACTTTCTTAGGCGACTTTCAGCAACTGTAAATATGCATTACACGTCTCGTCTTTGTCCTGCGTTCTTCCCGCGCTATATTTACTGTGTTGCAACAATACACCAAGTTCAATCATACAAATTAAACCCTGGGAGAAATTGTGGCTACCTTAATCCGATATCAGGAGAAACCTATCATACGTTTGAATGGAGCAGGAGTAGCATTACATCTTTTTAAAAAAGAGGCGGAGTTATATTTTCTTCAGCGACTTTCAGCGACTGTACATATGCATTACACGTCTCGTCTTTGTTCTGCGTTCTTTCAGTGCTATGTATTCTGCGTCGCAACAATACACCAAGTTCAATCATACAAATTAAACCCTGGGAAAATTTGTGGCTTCCTTAATCCGATATCAGGAGAAAGCTATCATACACTTGAACAAAGCAGGAGTAGCGTTACTTGTTTTTAAAAAAGAGGCGGAGTTTTATTTTGATCAGAGACTTTCAGCAACTGTACATATGCATTACACGTCTCGTCTTTGTGCTGCGTTCTTCCAGTGCTATGTTTACTGTGTTCCAACAATACACCAAGTTTAATCATACAAATTAAGCACGGAGAATTTGTGGCTACCTTAATCCAAAATCAGGAGAAAGCTATCATACGTTTGAAAGGAGCAGGCGTAGCGTTACATATTTTTAAAAAAGAGGCGGAGCTATATTTTCTTCAGCGACTTTCAGCAACTATACATATGCATTACACGTCTCGTCTTTGTGCTGCGTTCTTCCAGTGCTATGTTTACTGTCTTCCAACAATACACTAAGTTCAATCCCAAGAATTTAACCCCGAAGAATTTGTGCCTACCATAATCCGATATAAGGAGAAAGCTATCATACGTTTTAATGGAGCAGAGGTAGCGTTACTTGCTTTTTTTAAAAATAGGCGGAGTTATATTCTCTTCAGCGACTTTCAGCAACTGTAGATGTGCATTACACATCTCGTCTTTGTGCTGCGTTCTTTCAGTGCTATGTATTCTGCGTTGCAACAATACACCAAGTTCAATCATACAAATTAAACCCTGGGAAAATTTGTGGCTTCCTTAATCCGATATCAGGAGAAAGCTATCATACACTTGAACAGAGCAGGAGTAGCGTTACTTGTTTTTAAAAAAGAGGCGGAGTTATATTTTGATCAGAGACTTTCAGCAACTGTACATATGCATTACACGTCTCGTCTTTGTGCTGCGTTCTTCCAGTGCTATGTTTACTGTGTTCCAACAATACACCAAGTTTAATCATACAAATTAAACACTGGGAGAATTTGTGGCTACCTTAATCCAAAATTCAGGAGAAAGCTATCATACGTTTGAAAGGAGCAGGCGTAGCGTTACATATTTTTAAAAAAGAGGCGGAGCTATATTTTCTTCAGCGACTTTCAGCAACTATACATATGCATTACACGTCTCGTCTTTGTGCTGCGTTTTTCCAGTGCTATGTTTACTGTCTTCCAACAATACACTAAGTTCAATCCCAAGAATTTAAACCCGAAGAATTTGTGCCTACCTTAATCCGATATAAGGAGAAAGCTATCATACGTTTTAATGGAGCAGAGGTAGCGTTACTTGTTTTTTTTTAAATAGGCGTAGTTATATTCTCTTCAGCGACTTTCAGCAACTGTAGATATTCATTACACGTCTCATCTTTGTGCTGCGTTCTTTCAGTGCTATGTAATCTGCGTTGCAACAATACGCGAAGTTCAATCATACAAATTAAACCCTGGGAAAATTTGTGGCTTCCTTAATCCGATATCAGGAGAAAGCTATCATACGCTTGAACAGAGCAGGAGTAGCGTTACTTGTTTTTAAGAAAGAGGCGGAGTTATATTTTCTTCAGCGACTTTCAGCAACTGTACATATGCATTACACAACTCGTATTTGTGCTGCGTTCTTCCAGTGCTATGTTTACTGTGTTCCAACAAAACACCAAGATCAATTGCGCGAATTTAACCCCGAAGAATTTGTGCCTACCTTAATCCGATATCAGGAGAAAGCTATCATACGTTTGAACGGAGGAGGGGTAGCGTTACTTGTTTTTTAAAATAGAGGCGGAGTTATATTTTCTTCAGCGACTTTCAGCAAGTGTACATATGCATTACACGTCTCGTCTTTGTGCTGCGTTCTTCAAGTGCTATGTGTACTGTGTTCCAACAATACACCAAGTTCAATCATACAAATTAAACACTTGGAGAATTTGTGGCTACCTTAATCCGATATCAGGAGAAACCTAACATACGTTTGAATGCAGCAGGAGTAGCATTACATCTTTTTAAAAAAGAGGCGGAGTTATATTTCCTTCAGCGACTTTCAGCAACTGTACATATGCATTACACGTCTCGTCTTTGTGCTGCGTTCCTCCAGTGCTATGTTTACTGTGTTCTAACAATACATCAAGTTCAATCGTACAAATTTAACCCCGAAGAATTTGTGCCTACCTTAATCCGATATCAGGAGAAAGCTATCAAACGTTTGAACGGAGCAGGAGTAGCGTTACTTGTTTTTTAAAAAAAGAAGCGGAGTTAAATTCTCTTCAGCGATTTTAAGCAACTATACAAATGCATTACACGTCTCGTCTTTGTGCTGCGCTCTTCCAGTGTAATGTTTACTGCATTGCAACAATACACCAAGTTCAATCACACAAATTAAATCCTGGGAGAATTTGTGGCTACCTTAATCCGATATAAGGAGAAAGCTATCATACGTTTGAACGGTGCAGGAGTAGTGTTACTTGTTTTTAAAAAAGAGGCGGAGTTATATTTTCTTTTGCGACTGTCAGCAACTGTACATATGAATTACACGACTCGTGTTTGTGTTGTGTTCTTGCAGTGTAATGTTTACTGCGTTGCAACAATACACCAAGTTTAATCATACAAATTAAATCCTGGGAGATTTTGTGACTACCTTAATCAGACATCAGAAGAAAGCTATACGTTTGAACGGAGCAGAAGTAGCGTTACTTTTTTTTTAAGAAAGTGGCGGAGTTAAACTTTCTTAGGCGACTTTCAGCAACTGTACATATGCATTACACGTCTCGTCTTTGTGCTGCGTTCTTCCAGTGCTATGTTTACTGAGTTCCAACAATACACCAAGTTCAATCACACAAATTAAACACTGGGAGAATTTGTGGCTACCTTAATGCGATATCAGGAGAAAGCTATGATACGTTTGAATGGAGAAAAGAGTAGCGTTACTTGTTTTTTAAAAAAGAGGCGGAGTTATATTTTCTTCAGCGACTTTCAGCAACTGTAAATATGCATAACACGTCTCGTCTTTGTCCTGCCTTCTTCCCGCGCTATATTTACTGTGTTGCAACAATACACCAAGTTCAATCATACAAATTAAACCCTGGGAGAAATTGTGGCTACCTTAATCCGATATCAGGAGAAACCTATCATACGTTTGAATGGAGCAGGAGTAGCATTACATCTTTTTAAAAAAGAGGCGGAGTTATATTTTCTTCAGCGACTTTCAGCGACTGTACATATGCATTACACGTCTCGTCTTTGTGCTGCGTTCTTTCAGTGCTATGTATTCTGCGTTGCAACAATACACCAAGTTCAATCATACAAATTAAACCCTGGGAAAATTTGTGGCTTCCTTAATCCGATATCAGGAGAAAGCTATCATACACTTGAACAAAGCAGGAGTAGCGTTACTTGTTTTTAAAAAAGAGGCGGAGTTTTATTTTGATCAGAGACTTTCAGCAACTGTACATATGCATTACACGTCTCGTCTTTGTGCTGCGTTCTTCCAGTGCTATGTTTACTGTGTTCCAACAATACACCAAGTTTAATCATACAAATTAAGCACGGAGAATTTGTGGCTACCTTAATCCAAAATCAGGAGAAAGCTATCATACGTTTGAAAGGAGCAGGCGTAGCGTTACATATTTTTAAAAAAGAGGCGGAGCTATATTTTCTTCAGCGACTTTCAGCAACTCTACATATGCATTACACGTCTCGTCTTTGTGCTGCGTTCTTCCAGTGCTATGTTTACTGTGTTCCAACAATACGCCAAGTTCAATCATACAAATTAAAAACTGGGAGAATTTGTGGCTACCTTAATCCGATATCACGAGAAAGCTATCATACGTTTTAATGGAGCAGAGGTAGCGTTACTTGCTTTTTTTAAAAATAGGCGGAGTTATATTCTCTTCAGCGACTTTCAGCAACTGTAGATGTGCATTACACATCTCGTCATTGTGCTGCGTTCTTTCAGTGCTATGTATTCTGCGTTGCAACAATACACCAAGTTCAATCATACAAATTAAACACTGGGAGAATTTGTGGCTACCTTAATGCGATATCAGGAGAAAGCTATGATACGTTTGAATGGAGAAAAGAGTAGCGTTACTTGTTTTTTAAAAAAGAGGCGGCGTTATATTTCCTTCAGCGACTTTCAGCAACTGTACATATGCATTACACGTCTCGTCTTTGTGCTGCGTTATTTCAGTGCTATGTTTACTGTGTTCCAACAATACATCAAGTTCAATCGTGCAAATTGAACCCTGGGAGAATATGTGCCTACCTCAATCAGATATCAGGAGAAAGCTATCATACGTTTGAACTGAGCAGGAGTAGCGTTACTTGTTTTTCAAGAAAGAGGCGGAGTTATATTCTCTTCAGCGACTTTCAGCAACTGTAGATATGCATTACACGTCTCCTCTTTGTGCTGCGTTCTTTCAGTGCTATGTATTCTGCGTTGCAACAATACGCCAAGTTCAATCATACAAATTAGACCCTGGGAAAATTTGTGGCTTCCTTATTCCGCTATCAGGAGAAAGCTATCATACACTTGAACAGAGCAGGAGTTTCGTTACTTGTTTTTAAAAAAGAGGCGGAGTTATATTTTGATCAGAGACTTTCAGCAACTGTACATATGCATTACACGTCTCGTCTTTGTGCTGCGTTTTTCCAGTGCTATGTTTACTGTGTTCCAACAATACACCAAGTTCAATCCCAAGAATTTAACCCCGAAGAATTTGTGCCTACCTTAATCCGATATAAGGAGAAAGCTATCATACGTTTTAATGGAGCAGAGGTAGCGTTACTTGTTTTTTCTTTAAAATAGGCGGAGTTATATTTTCTTCAGCGACTTTCAGCAACTGTACATGTGTATTACACAACTCGTATTTGTGCTGCGTTCTTCCAGTGCTATGTTTACTGTGTTCCAACAAAACACCAAGTTCAATTGCACAAATTTAACCCTGAAGAGTTTGTGCCCACCTTAATCCGATATCAGGAGAAAGCTATCATACGTTTGAACGGAGCAGGAGTAGCGTTACTTGTTTTTTAAAAAAGAGGCGGAGTTATATTTCCTTCAGCGACTTTCAGCAACTGTACATATGCATTACACGTCTCGTCTTTGTGCTGCGCTCTTCCAGTGTAATGTTTACTGCGTTGCAACAATACACCAAGTTCAATCACACAAATTAAATCCTGGGAGAATTTGTGGCTACCTTAATCCGATATAAGGAGAAAGCTATCATACGTTTGAACGGTGCAGGAGTAGTGTTACTTGTTTTTAAAAAAGAGGCGGAGTTATATTTTCTTTTGCGACTGTCAGCAACTGTACATATGAATTACACGTCTCGTCTTTGATCTGCGTTCTTTCAGTGCTATGTTTACTGTGTTCCAACAATACGCCAAGTTGAATCATACAAATTAAACACTGGGAGAATTTGTGGCTACCTTAATCCGATATCACGAGAAAGTTATCATACATTTGAACGGAGCAGGAGTAGCGTTACTTGTTTTTTAAAAAGTGGCGGATTTATATTTCTTTAAGCGATTTTCAGCAACTGTAAATATGCATTACACGTCTCGTGTTTGTGTTGTGTTCTTGCAGTATAATGTTTACTGCGTTGCAACAATACACCAAGTTCAATCATACAAAAATAAATCCTGGGAGATTTTGTGACAACCTTAATCCGACATCAGAAGAAAGCTATACGTTTGAACGGAGCAGAAGTAGCGTTACTTTTTTGTAAGAAAGTGCCGGAGTTAAACTTTCTTAGGCGACTTTCAGCAACTGTACATATGCATTACACGTCTCGTCTTTGTGCTCCGTTTTTCCAGTGCTATGTTTACTGAGTTCGAACAATACACCAAGTTCAATCACACAAATTAAACACAGGGAGAATTTGTGGCTACCTTAATGCGATATCAGGAGAAAGCTTTGATACGTTTGAATGGAGAAAAGAGTAGCGTTACTGGTTTTTTAAAAAGAGGCGGAGTTATATTTTCTTCAGCGACTTTCAGCAAATGTAAATATGCATCACACGTCTCGTCTTTGTCCTGCGTTCTTCCCGCGCTATATTTACTGTGTTGCAACAATACACCAAGTTCAATCATACAAATTAAACCCTGGGAGTAATTGTGGCTACCTTAATCCGATATCAGGAGAAACCTATCATACGTTTGAATGGAGCAGGAGTAGCATTACATCTTTTTAAAAAAGAGGCGGGGTTATATTTTCTTCAGCGACGTTCAGCGACTGTACATTTGCATTACACGTCTCGTCTTTGTGCTGCGTTCTTTCAGTGCTATGTATTCTGCGTTGCAACAATACACCAAGTTCAATCACACAAATTAAACCCTGGGAGAAATTGTGGCTACCTTAATCCTACATCAGAAGAAAGCTACACGTTTGAACGGAGCAGAAGTAGCGTTAATTGTTTTTAAAAAAGAGGCGGAGTTATATTTTGATCAGCGACTTTCAGCAACTGTACATATGCATTACACGTCTCGTCTTTCTGCTGCGTTCATCCAGTGCTATGTTTACTGTGTTCCAACAATACGCCAGGCTCAATCATACAAATTAAACCCTGGGAAAATTTGTGGCTTCCTTAATCCTATATCAGGACAAAGCTATCATACGCTTGAACAGAGCAGGAGTAGCGTTAGTTGTTTTTAAAAAAGAGGCGGAGTTATATTTTGATCAGCGACTTTCAGCAACTTTACATATGCATTACACATCTCCTCTTTGTGCTGCGTTCTTCCAGTGCTATGTTTACTGTGTTCCAACAATACACCAAGTTCAATCATACAAATTAAAAACTGGGAGAATTTGTGGCTACCTTAATCCGATATCATGAGAAAGCTATCATACGTTTGAACAGAGAAGGAGTAGCGTTACTTGTTTTTTTGAAAAAAGTGGCGGAGTTATATTTTCTTCAGCGACATTCAGCAACTGTACATATGCATTACACGTCTCGTCTTTGTGCTGCGTTCTTCCAGTGCTATGTTTACAGAGCTCCAACAATACACCAAGTTCAATCATAAACATTAAACATTGGGAGAATTGGTGGCTACCTTAATCCGATATCAGGAGAAAGCTATCATACATATGAATGGAGAAGGAGTAGCGTTACATGTTTTTTAAAAAAGAGCCGGAGTTATATTTCCTTCAGCGACTTTCAGCAACTGTATATATGCATTACACGTCTCGTCTTTGTGCTGCGTTATTTCAGTGCTATGTTTAATGTGTTCCAACAATACATCAAGTTCAATCGTGCAAATTGAACCCTGGGAGAATATGTGCCTACCTCAATCAGATATCAGGAGAAAGCTATCATACGTTTGAACAGAGCAGGAGTAGCGTTACTTGTTTTTCAAAAAAGAGGCGGAGTTATATTCTCTTCAGCGACTTTCAGCAACTGTACATATGCATTACACGTCTCGTCTTTGTGCTGCGTTTTTCCAGTGCTATGTTTACAGTGTTCCAACAATACACCAAGTTCAATCCCAAGAATTTAACCCCGAAAAATTTGTGCCTACCTTAATCCGATAAAAGGAGAAAGCTATCATACGTTTTAATGGAGCAGAGGTAGCGTTACTTGTTTTTTCTTTAAAATAGGCGGAGTTATATTTTCTTCAGCGACTTTCAGCAACTGTACATGTGTATTACACAACTCGTATTTGTGCTGCGTTCTTCCAGTGCTATGTTTACTGTGTTCCAACAAAACACCAAGTTCAATTGCACAAATTTACCCCGAAGAGTTTGTGCCTACCTTAATCCGATATCAGGAGAAAGCTATCATACGTTTGAACGGAGCAGGAGTAGCGTTACTTGTTTTTTAAAAAAGAGGCGGAGTTATATTTCCTTCAGCGACTTTCAGCAACTGTACATATGCATTACACGTCTCGTCTTTGTGCTGCGCTCTTCCAGTGT
Organism: Amblyomma americanum; assembly: GCF_052857255.1. Taxonomy (NCBI): domain Eukaryota; kingdom Metazoa; phylum Arthropoda; class Arachnida; order Ixodida; family Ixodidae; genus Amblyomma; species Amblyomma americanum. The sequence continues at coordinate 131,170,368 of NC_135507.1, forward strand.
AATGTTTACTGCGTTGCAACAATACACCAAGTTCAATCACACAAATTAAATCCTGGGAGAATTTGTGGCTACCTTAATCCGATATAAGGAGAAAGCTATCATACGTTTGAACGGTGCAGGAGTAGTGTTACTTGTTTTTAAAAAAGAGGCGGAGTTATATTTTCTTTTGCGACTGTCAGCAACTGTACATATGAATTACACGTCTCGTCTTTGATCTGCGTTCTTTCAGTGCTATGTTTACTGTGTTCCAACAATACGCCAAGTTCAATCATACAAATTAAACACTGGGAGAATTTGTGGCTACCTTAATCCGATATCACGAGAAAGTTATCATACCTTTGAAAGGGGCAGGCGTAGCGATACTTGTCTTTTAAAAAAGTGGCGGAGTTATATTTTCTTCAGCGACTTTCAGCAACTGTACATATGCATTACACGTCTCGTCTTTGTGCTGCGTTCTTCCAGTGCTATGTTTACTGTGTTCCAACAATACGCCAAGTTCAATCATACAAATTAAAAACTGGGAGAATTTGTGGCTACCTTAATTCGATATCATGAGAAAGCTATCATACGTTTGAACAGAGAAGGAGTAGCGTTACTTGTTTTTTTGAAAAAAGTGGCGGAGTTATATTTTCTTCAGCGACATTCAGCAACTGTATATATGCATTACACGTCTCGTCTTTGTGCTGCGTTCATCCAGTGCTATGTTTACTGTGTTCCAACAATACGCCAGGCTCAATCATACAAATTAAACCCTGGGAAAATTTGTGGCTTCCTTAATCCGATATCACGAGAAAGCTATCATACGTTTGAACGGTGCAGGAGTAGTGTTACTTGTTTTTTAAAATAGAGGCGGAGTTATATTTTCTTCAGCGACTTTCAGCAAGTGTACATATGCATTACACGTCTCGTCTTTGTGCTGCGTTCTTCAAGGGCTATGTGTACTGTGTTCCAACAATACACCAAGTTCAATCATACAAATTAAACACTTGGAGAATTTGTGGCTACCTTAATCCGATATCAGGAGAAACCTAACATACGTTTGAATGCAGGAGGAGTAGCATTACATCTTTTTAAAAAAGAGGCGGAGTTATATTTCCTTCAGCGACTTTCAGCAACTGTACATATGCATTACACGTCTCGTCTTTGTGCTGCGTTCCTCCAGTGCTATGTTTACTGTGTTCTAACAATACATCAAGTTCAATCGTACAAATTTAACCCCGAAGAATTTGTGCCTACCTTAATCCGATATCAGGAGAAAGCTATCATACGTTTGAACGGAGCAGGAGTAGCGTTACTTGTTTTTTAAAAAAAGAAGCGGAGTTAAATTCTCTTCAGCGACTTTAAGCAACTATACAAATGCATTACACGTCTCGTCTTTGTGCTGCGCTCTTCCAGTGTAATGTTTACTGCATTGCAACAATACACCAAGTTCAATCACACAAATTAAATCCTGGGAAAATTTGTGGCTACCTTAATCCGATATAAGGAGAAAGCTATCATACGTTTGAACGGTGCAGGAGTAGTGTTACTTGTTTTTAAAAAAGAGGCGGAGTTATATTTTCTTTTGCGACTGTCAGCAACTGTACATATGAATTACACGACTCGTGTTTGTGTTGTGTTCTTGCAGTGTAATGTTTACTGCGTTGCAACAATACACCAAGTTTAATCATACAAATTAAATCCTGGGAGATTTTGTGACTACCTTAATCAGACATCAGAAGAAAGCTATACGTTTGAACGGAGCAGAAGTAGCGTTACTTTTTTTTTAAGAAAGTGGCGGAGTTAAACTTTCTTAGGCGACTTTCAGCAACTGTACATATGCATTACACGTCTCGTCTTTGTGCTGCGTTCTTCCAGTGCTATGTTTACTGAGTTCCAACAATACACCAAGTTCAATCACACAAATTAAACACTGGGAGAATTTGTGGCTACCTTAATGCGATATCAGGAGAAAGCTATGATACGTTTGAATGGAGAAAAGAGTAGCGTTACTTGTTTTTTAAAAAAGAGGCGGAGTTATATTTTCTTCAGCGACTTTCAGCAACTGTAAATATGCTTAACACGTCTCTTCTTTGTCCTGCGTTCTTCCCGCGCTATATTTACTGTGTTGCAACAATACACCAAGTTCAATCATACAAATTAAACCTTGGGAGAAATTGTGGCTACCTTAATCCGATATCAGGAGAAACCTATCATACGTTTGAATGGAGCAGGAGTAGCATTACATCTTTTTAAAAAAGAGGCGGAGTTATATTTTCTTCAGCGACTTTCAGCGACTGTACATATGCATTACACGTCTCGTCTTTGTGCTGCGTTCTTTCAGTGCTATGTATTCTGCGTTGCAACAATACACCAAGTTCAATCATACAAATTAAACCCTGGGAAAATTTGTGGCTTCCTTAATCCGATATCAGGAGAAAGCTATCATACACTTGAACAAAGCAGGAGTAGCGTTACTTGTTTTTAAAAAAGAGGCGGAGTTTTATTTTGATCAGAGACTTTCAGCAACTGTACATATGCATTACACGTCTCGTCTTTGTGCTGCGTTCTTCCAGTGCTATGTTTACTGTGTTCCAACAATACACCAAGTTTAATCATACAAATTAAGCACGGAGAATTTGTGGCTACCTTAATCCAAAATCAGGAGAAAGCTATCATACGTTTGAAAGGAGCAGGCGTAGCGTTACATATTTTTAAAAAAGAGGCGGAGCTATATTTTCTTCAGCGACTTTCAGCAACTATACATATGCATTACACGTCTCGTCTTTGTGCTGCGTTCTTCCAGTGCTATGTTTACTGTGTTCCAGCAATACGCCAAGTTCAATCATACAAATTAAAAACTGGGAGAATTTGTGGCTACCTTAATCCGATATCACGAGAAAGCTATCATACGTTTTAATGGAGCAGAGGTAGCGTTACTTGCTATTTTTAAAAATAGGCGGAGTTATATTCTCTTCAGCGACTTTCAGCAACTGTAGATGTGCATTACACATCTCGTCTTTGTGCTGCGTTCTTTCAGTGCTATGTATTCTGCGTTGCAACAATACACCAAGTTCAATCATACAAATTAAACCCTGGGAAAATTTGTGGCTTCCTTAATCCGATATCAGGAGAAAGCTATCATACACTTGAACAGAGCAGGAGAAGCGTTACTTGTTTTTAAAAAAGAGGCGGAGTTATATTTTGATCAGAGACTTTCAGCAACTGTACATATGCATTACACGTCTCGTCTTTGTGCTGCGTTCTTCCAGTGCTATGTTTACTGTGTTCCAACAATACACCAAGTTTAATCATACAAATTAAACACTGGGAGAATTTGTGGCTACCTTAATCCAAAATCAGGAGAAAGCTATCATACGTTTGAAAGGAGCAGGCGTAGCGTTACATATTTTAAAAAAGAGGCGGAGCTATATTTTCTTCAGCGACTTTCAGCAACTATACATATGCATTACACGTCTCGTCTTTGTGCTGCGTTCTTCCAGTGCTATGTTTACTGTCTTCCAACAATACACTAAGTTCAATCCCAAGAATTTAAACCCGAAGAATTTGTGCCTACCTTAATCCGATATAAGGAGAAAGCTATCATACGTTTTAATGGAGCAGAGGTTGCGTTACTTGTTTTTTCTTTAAAATAGGCGGAGTTATATTTTCTTCAGCGACTTTCAGCAACTGTACATGTGTATTACACAACTCGTATTTGTGCTGCGTTCTTCCAGTGCTATGTTTACTGTGTTCCAACAAAACACCAAGTTCAATTGCACAAATTTAACCCTGAAGAGTTTGTGCCTACCTTAATTCGATATCAGGAGAAAGCTATCATACGTTTGAACGGAGCAGGAGTAGCGTTACTTGTTTTTTAAAAAAGAGGCGGAGTTATATTTCCTTCAGCGACTTTCAGCAACTGTACATATGCATTACACGTCTCGTCTTTGTGCTGCGCTCTTCCAGTGTAATGTTTACTGCGTTGCAACAATACACCAAGTTCAATCACACAAATTAAATCCTGGGAGAATTTGTGGCTACCTTAATCCGATATAAGGAGAAAGCTATCATACGTTTGAACGGTGCAGGAGTAGTGTTACTTGTTTTTTAAAATAGAGGCGGAGTTATATTTTCTTCAGCGACTTTCAGCAAGTGTACATATGCATTACACGTCTCGTCTTTGTGCTGCGTTCTTCAAGGGCTATGTGTACTGTGTTCCAACAATACACCAAGTTCAATCATACAAATTAAACACTTGGAGAATTTGTGGCTACCTTAATCCGATATCAGGAGAAACCTAACATACGTTTGAATGCAGCAGGAGTAGCATTACATCTTTTTAAAAAAGAGGCGGAGTTATATTTCCTTCAGCGACTTTCAGCAACTGTACATATGCATTACACGTCTCGTCTTTGTGCTGCGTTCCTCCAGTGCTATGTTTACTGTGTTCTAACAATACATCAAGTTCAATCGTACAAATTTAACCCCGAAGAATTTGTGCCTACCTTAATCCGATATCAGGAGAAAGCTATCATACGTTTGAACGGAGCAGGAGTAGCGTTACTTGTTTTTTAAAAAAAGAAGCGGAGTTAAATTCTCTTCAGCGACTTTAAGCAACTATACAAATGCATTACACGTCTCGTCTTTGTGCTGCGCTCTTCCAGTGTAATGTTTACTGCATTGCAACAATACACCAAGTTCAATCACACAAATTAAATCCTGGGAAAATTTGTGGCTACCTTAATCCGATATAAGGAGAAAGCTATCATACGTTTGAACGGTGCAGGAGTAGTGTTACTTGTTTTTAAAAAAGAGGCGGAGTTATATTTTCTTTTGCGACTGTCAGCAACTGTACATATGAATTACACGACTCGTGTTTGTGTTGTGTTCTTGCAGTGTAATGTTTACTGCGTTGCAACAATACACCAAGTTTAATCATACAAATTAAATCCTGGGAGATTTTGTGACTACCTTAATCAGACATCAGAAGAAAGCTATACGTTTGAACGGAGCAGAAGTAGCGTTACTTTTTTTTAAGAAAGTGGCGGAGTTAAACTTTCTTAGGCGACTTTCAGCAACTGTACATATGCATTACACGTCTCGTCTTTGTGCTGCGTTCTTCCAGTGCTATGTTTACTGAGTTCCAACAATACACCAAGTTCAATCACACAAATTAAACACTGGGAGAATTTGTGGCTACCTTAATGCGATATCAGGAGAAAGCTATGATACGTTTGAATGGAGAAAAGAGTAGCGTTACTTGTTTTTTAAAAAAGAGGCGGAGTTATATTTTCTTCAGCGACTTTCAGCAACTGTAAATATGCTTAACACGTCTCGTCTTTGTCCTGCGTTCTTCCCGCGCTATATTTACTGTGTTGCAACAATACACCAAGTTCAATCATACAAATTAAACCCTGGGAGAAATTGTGGCTACCTTAATCCGATATCAGGAGAAACCTATCATACGTTTGAATGGAGCAGGAGTAGCATTACATCTTTTTAAAAAAGAGGCGGAGTTATATTTTCTTCAGCGACTTTCAGCGACTGTACATATGCATTACACGTCTCGTCTTTGTGCTGCGTTCTTTCAGTGCTATGTATTCTGCGTTGCAACAATACACCAAGTTCAATCATACAAATTAAACCCTGGGAAAATTTGTGGCTTCCTTAATCCGATATCAGGAGAAAGCTATCATACACTTGAACAAAGCAGGAGTAGCGTTACTTGTTTTTAAAAAAGAGGCGGAGTTTTATTTTGATCAGAGACTTTCAGCAACTGTACATATGCATTACACGTCTCGTCTTTGTGCTGCGTTCTTCCAGTGCTATGTTTACTGTGTTCCAACAATACACCAAGTTTAATCATACAAATTAAGCACGGAGAATTTGTGGCTACCTTAATCCAAAATCAGGAGAAAGCTATCATACGTTTGAAAGGAGCAGGCGTAGCGTTACATATTTTTAAAAAAGAGGCGGAGCTATATTTTCTTCAGCGACTTTCAGCAACTATACATATGCATTACACGTCTCGTCTTTGTGCTGCGTTCTTCCAGTGCTATGTTTACTGTGTTCCAACAATACGCCAAGTTCAATCATACAAATTAAAAACTGGGAGAATTTGTGGCTACCTTAATCCGATATCACGAGAAAGCTATCATACGTTTTAATGGAGCAGAGGTAGCGTTACTTGCTATTTTTAAAAATAGGCGGAGTTATATTCTCTTCAGCGACTTTCAGCAACTGTAGATGTGCATTACACATCTCGTCTTTGTGCTGCGTTCTTTCAGTGCTATGTATTCTGCGTTGCAACAATACACCAAGTTCAATCATACAAATTAAACCCTGGGAAAATTTGTGGCTTCCTTAATCCGATATCAGGAGAAAGCTATCATACACTTGAACAGAGCAGGAGAAGCGTTACTTGTTTTTAAAAAAGAGGCGGAGTTATATTTTGATCAGAGACTTTCAGCAACTGTACATATGCATTACACGTCTCGTCTTTGTGCTGCGTTCTTCCAGTGCTATGTTTACTGTGTTCCAACAATACACCAAGTTTAATCATACAAATTAAACACTGGGAGAATTTGTGGCTACCTTAATCCAAAATCAGGAGAAAGCTATCATACGTTTGAAAGGAGCAGGCGTAGCGTTACATATTTTAAAAAAGAGGCGGAGCTATATTTTCTTCAGCGACTTTCAGCAACTATACATATGCATTACACGTCTCGTCTTTGTGCTGCGTTCTTCCAGTGCTATGTTTACTGTCTTCCAACAATACACTAAGTTCAATCCCAAGAATTTAAACCCGAAGAATTTGTGCCTACCTTAATCCGATATAAGGAGAAAGCTATCATACGTTTTAATGGAGCAGAGGTTGCGTTACTTGTTTTTTCTTTAAAATAGGCGGAGTTATATTTTCTTCAGCGACTTTCAGCAACTGTACATGTGTATTACACAACTCGTATTTGTGCTGCGTTCTTCCAGTGCTATGTTTACTGTGTTCCAACAAAACACCAAGTTCAATTGCACAAATTTAACCCTGAAGAGTTTGTGCCTACCTTAATTCGATATCAGGAGAAAGCTATCATACGTTTGAACGGAGCAGGAGTAGCGTTACTTGTTTTTTAAAAAAGAGGCGGAGTTATATTTCCTTCAGCGACTTTCAGCAACTGTACATATGCATTACACGTCTCGTCTTTGTGCTGCGCTCTTCCAGTGTAATGTTTACTGCGTTGCAACAATACACCAAGTTCAATCACACAAATTAAATCCTGGGAGAATTTGTGGCTACCTTAATCCGATATAAGGAGAAAGCTATCATACGTTTGAACGGTGCAGGAGTAGTGTTACTTGTTTTTTAAAATAGAGGCGGAGTTATATTTTCTTCAGCGACTTTCAGCAAGTGTACATATGCATTACACGTCTCGTCTTTGTGCTGCGTTCTTCAAGGGCTATGTGTACTGTGTTCCAACAATACACCAAGTTCAATCATACAAATTAAACACTTGGAGAATTTGTGGCTACCTTAATCCGATATCAGGAGAAACCTAACATACGTTTGAATGCAGCAGGAGTAGCATTACATCTTTTTAAAAAAGAGGCGGAGTTATATTTCCTTCAGCGACTTTCAGCAACTGTACATATGCATTACACGTCTCGTCTTTGTGCTGCGTTCCTCCAGTGCTATGTTTACTGTGTTCTAACAATACATCAAGTTCAATCGTACAAATTTAACCCCGAAGAATTTGTGCCTACCTTAATCCGATATCAGGAGAAAGCTATCATACGTTTGAACGGAGCAGGAGTAGCGTTACTTGTTTTTTAAAAAAAGAAGCGGAGTTAAATTCTCTTCAGCGACTTTAAGCAACTATACAAATGCATTACACGTCTCGTCTTTGTGCTGCGCTCTTCCAGTGTAATGTTTACTGCATTGCAACAATACACCAGTTCAATAACACAAATTAAATCCTGGAAAATTTGGTGGCTACCTTAATCCGATATAAGGAGAAAGCTATCATACGTTTGAATCGGTGCAGGAGTAGTGTTACTTGTTTTTAAAAAAGAGGCGGAGTTATATTTTCTTTTGCGACTGTCAGCAACTGTACATATGATTTACACGACTCGTGTTTGTGTTGTGTTCTTGCAGTGTAATGTTTACTGCGTTGCAACAATACACCAAGTTTAATCATACAAATTAAATCCTGGGAGATTTTGTGACTACCTTAATCAGACATCAGAAGAAAGCTATACGTTTGAACGGAGCAGAAGTAGCGTTACTTTTTTTTAAGAAAGTGGCGGAGTTAAACTTTCTTAGGCGACTTTCAGCAACTGTACATATGCATTACACGTCTCGTCTTTGTGCTGCGTTCTTCCAGTGCTATGTTTACTGAGTTCCAACAATACACCAAGTTCAATCACACCAAATTAAACACTGGGAGAATTTGTGGCTACCTTAATGCGATATCAGGAGAAAGCTATGATACGTTTGAATGGAGAAAAGAGTAGCGTTACTTGTTTTTTAAAAAAGAGGCGGAGTTATATTTTCTTCAGCGACTTTCAGCAACTGTAAATATGCTTAACACGTCTCGTCTTTGTCCTGCGTTCTTCCCGCGCTATATTTACTGTGTTGCAACAATACACCAAGTTCAATCATACAAGTTAAACCCTGGAGAAATTGTGGCTACCTTAATCCGATATCAGGAGAAACCTATCATACGTTTGAATGGGAGCAGGAGTAGCATTACATCTTTTTAAAAAAGAGGCGGAGTTATATTTCTTCAGCGACTTTCAGCGACTGTACATATGCATTACACGTCTCGTCTTTGTGCTGCGTTCTTTCAGTGCTATGTATTCTGCGTTGCAACAATACACCAAGTTCAATCATACAAATTAAACCCTGGGAAATTTGTGGCTTCCTTAATCGATATCAGGAGAAAGCTATCATACACTTGAACAAAGCAGGAGTAGCGTTACTTGTTTTTTAAAAAAGAGGCGGAGTTTTATTTTGATCAGAGACTTTCAGCAACTGTACATATGCATTACACGTCTCGTCTTTGTGCTGCGTTCTTCCAGTGCTATGTTTTACTGTGTTCCAACAATACACCAAGTATTAAATCAATACAAAATTAAGCACGGAGAATTTGTGGCTACCTTAATCCAAAATCAGGAGAAAGCTATCATACGTTTGAAAGGAGCAGGGCGTAGCGTTACATATTTTTAAAAAAGAGGCGGAGCTATATTTTCTCAGCGACTTTCAGCAACTATACATATGCATTACACGTCTCGTCTTTGTGCTGCGTTCTTCCAGTGCTATGTTTACTGTGTTCCAACAATACGCCAAGTTCAATCATACAAATTAAAACTGGGAGAATTTGTGGCTACCTTAATCCGATATCACGAGAAAGCTATCATACGTTTTAATGGAGCAGAGGTAGCGTTACTTGCTATTTTTAAAAATAGGCGGAGTTATATTCTCTTCAGCGACTTTCAGCAACTGTAGATGTGCATTACACATCTCGTCTTTGTGCTGCGTTCTTTCAGTGCTATGTATTCTGCGTTGCAACAATACACCAAGTTCAATCATACAAATTAAACCCTGGGAAAATTTGTGGCTTCCTTAATCCGATATCAGGAGAAAGCTATCATACACTTGAACAGAGCAGGAGTAGCGTTACTTGTTTTTAAAAAAGAGGCGGAGTTATATTTTGATCAGAGACTTTCAGCAACTGTACATATGCATTACACGTCTCGTCTTTGTGCTGCGTTCTTCCAGTGCTATGTTTACTGTGTTCCAACAATACACCAAGTTTAATCATACAAATTAAACACTGGGAGAATTTGTGGCTACCTTAATCCAAAATCAGGAGAAAGCTATCATACGTTTGAAAGGAGCAGGCGTAGCGTTACATATTTTTAAAAAAGAGGCGGAGCTATATTTTCTTCAGCGACTTTCAGCAACTATACATATGCATTACACGTCTCGTCTTTGTGCTGCGTTCTTCCAGTGCTATGTTTACTGTCTTCCAACAATACACTAAGTTCAATCCCAAGAATTTAAACCCGAAGAATTTGTGCCTACCTTAATCCGATATAAGTAGAAAGCTATCATACGTTTTAATGGAGCAGAGGTAGCGTTACTTGTTTTTTTTTAAATAGGCGTAGTTATATTCTCTTCAGCGACTTTCAGCAACTGTAGATATTCATTACACGTCTCATCTTTGTGCTGCGTTCTTTCAGTGCTATGTAATCTGCGTTGCAACAATACGCGAAGTTCAATCATACAAATTAAACCCTGGGAAAATTTGTGGCTTCCTTAATCCGATATCAGGAGAAAGCTATCATACGCTTGAACAGAGCAGGAGTAGCGTTACTTGTTTTTAAGAAAGAGGCGGAGTTATATTTTCTTCAGCGACTTTCAGCAACTGTACATATGCATTACACAACTCGTATTTGTGCTGCGTTCTTCCAGTGCTATGTTTACTGTGTTCCAACGAAACACCAAGATCAATTGCGCGAATTTAACCCCGAAGAATTTGTGCCTACCTTAATCCGATATCAGGAGAAAGCTATCATACGTTTGAACGGAGGAGGGGTAGCGTTACTTGTTTTTTAAAATAGAGGCGGAGTTATATTTTCTTCAGCGACTTTCAGCAAGTGTACATATGCATTACACGTCTCGTCTTTGTGCTGCGTTCTTCAAGTGCTATGTGTACTGTGTTCCAACAATACACCAAGTTCAATCATACAAATTAAACACTTGGAGAATTTGTGGCTACCTTAATCCGATATCAGGAGAAACCTAACATACGTTTGAATGCAGCAGGAGTAGCATTACATCTTTTTAAAAAAGAGGCGGAGTTATATTTCCTTCAGCGACTTTCAGCAACTGTACATATGCATTACACGTCTCGTCTTTGTGCTGCGTTCCTCCAGTGCTATGTTTACTGTGTTCTAACAATACATCAAGTTCAATCGTACAAATTTAACCCCGAAGAATTTGTGCCTACCTTAATCCGATATCAGGAGAAAGCTATCATACGTTTGAACGGAGCAGGAGTAGCGTTACTTGTTTTTAAAAAAAGAAGCGAAGTTAAATTCTCTTCAGCGACTTTAAGCAACTATACAAATGCATTACACGTCTCGTCTTTGTGCTGCGCTCTTCCAGTGTAATGTTTACTGCATTGCAACAATACACCAAGTTCAATCACACAAATTAAATCCTGGGAGAATTTGTGGCTACCTTAATCCGATATAAGGAGAAAGCTATCATACGTTTGAACGGTGCAGGAGTAGTGTTACTTGTTTTTAAAAAAGAGGCGGAGTTATATTTTCTTTTGCGACTGTCAGCAACTGTACATATGAATTACACGACTCGTGTTTGTGTTGTGTTCTTGCAGTGTAATGTTTACTGCGTTGCAACAATACACCAAGTTTAATCATACAAATTAAATCCTGGGAGATTTAGTGACTAACTTAATCAGACATCAGAAGAAAGCTATACGTTTGAACGGAGCAGAAGTAGCGTTACTTTTTTTTTAAGAAAGTGGCGGAGTTAAACTTTCTTAGGCGACTTTCAGCAACTGTACATATGCATTACACGTCTCGTCTTTGTGCTGCGTTCTTCCAGTGCTATGTTTACTGAGTTCCAACAATACACCAAGTTCAATCACACAAATTAAACACTGGGAGAATTTGTGGCTACCTTAATCCGATATCAGGAGAAAGCTATCATACGTTTGAACGGAGCAGGAGTAGCGTTACTTGTTTTTTAAAAAAAGAAGCGGAGTTAAATTCTCTTCAGCGACTTTAAGCAACTATACAAATGCATTACACGTCTCGTCTTTGTGCTGCGCTCTTCCAGTGTAATGTTTACTGCATTGCAACAATACACCAAGTTCAATCACACAAATTAAATCCTGGGAGAATTTGTGGCTACCTTAATCCGATATAAGGAGAAAGCTATCATACGTTTGAACGGTGCAGGAGTAGTGTTACTTGTTTTTAAAAAAGAGGCGGAGTTATATTTTCTTTTGCGACTGTCAGCAACTGTACATATGAATTACACGACTCGTGTTTGTGTTGTGTTCTTGCAGTGTAATGTTTACTGCGTTGCAACAATACACCAAGTTTAATCATACAAATTAAATCCTGGGAGATTTTGTGACTACCTTAATCAGACATCAGAAGAAAGCTATACGTTTGAACGGAGCAGAAGTAGCGTTACTTTTTTTTAAGAAAGTGGCGGAGTTAAACTTTCTTAGGCGACTTTCAGCAACTGTACATATGCATTACACGTCTCGTCTTTGTGCTGCGTTCTTCCAGTGCTATGTTTACTGAGTTCCAACAATACACCAAGTTCAATCACACAAATTAAACACTGGGAGAATTTGTGGCTACCTTAATGCGATATCAGGAGAAAGCTATGATACGTTTGAATGGAGAAAAGAGTAGCGTTACTTGTTTTTTAAAAAAGAGGCGGAGTTATATTTTCTTCAGCGACTTTCAGCAACTGTAAATATGCTTAACACGTCTCGTCTTTGTCCTGCGTTCTTCCCGCGCTATATTTACTGTGTTGCAACAGTACACCAAGTTCAATCATACAAATTAAACCCTGGGAGAAATTGTGGCTACCTTAATCCGATATCAGGAGAAACCTATCATACGTTTGAATGGAGCAGGAGTAGCATTACATCTTTTTAAAAAAGAGGCGGAGTTATATTTTCTTCAGCGACTTTCAGCGACTGTACATATGCATTACACGTCTCGTCTTTGTGCTGCGTTCTTTCAGTGCTATGTATTCTGCGTTGCAACAATACACCAAGTTCAATCATACAAATTAAACCCTGGGAAAATTTGTGGCTTCCTTAATCCGATATCAGGAGAAAGCTATCATACACTTGAACAAAGCAGGAGTAGCGTTACTTGTTTTTAAAAAAGAGGCGGAGTTTTATTTTGATCAGAGACTTTCAGCAACTGTACATATGCATTACACGTCTCGTCTTTGTGCTGCGATCTTCCAGTGCTATGTTTACTGTGTTCCAACAATACACCAAGTTTAATCATACAAATTAAGCACGGAGAATTTGTGGCTACCTTAATCCAAAATCAGGAGAAAGCTATCATACGTTTGAAAGGAGCAGGCGTAGCGTTACATATTTTTAAAAAGGAGGCGGAGCTATATTTTCTTCAGCGACTTTCAGCAACTATACATATGCATTACACGTCTCGTCTTTGTGCTGCGTTCTTCCAGTGCTATGTTTACTGTGTTCCAACAATACGCCAAGTTCAATCATACAAATTAAAAACTGGGAGAATTTGTGGCTACCTTAATCCGATATCACGAGAAAGCTATCATACGTTTTAATGGAGCAGAGGTAGCGTTACTTGCTATTTTTAAAAATAGGCGGAGTTATATTCTCTTCAGCGACTTTCAGCAACTGTAGATGTGCATTACACATCTCGTCTTTGTGCTGCGTTCTTTCAGTGCTATGTATTCTGCGTTGCAACAATATACCAAGTTCAATCATACAAATTAAACCCTGGGAAAATTTGTGGCTTCCTTAATCCGATATCAGGAGAAAGCTATCATACACTTGAACAGAGCAGGAGTAGCGTTACTTGTTTTTAAAAAAGAGGCGGAGTTATATTTTGATCAGAGACTTTCAGCAACTGTACATATGCATTACACGTCTCGTCTTTGTGCTGCGTTCTTCCAGTGCTATGTTTACTGTGTTCCAACAATACACCAAGTTTAATCATACAAATTAAACACTGGGAGAATTTGTGGCTACCTTAATCCAAAATCAGGAGAAAGCTATCATACGTTTGAAAGGAGCAGGCGTAGCGTTACATATTTTTAAAAAAGAGGCGGAGCTATATTTTCTTCAGCGACTTTCAGCAACTATACATATGCATTACACGTCTCGTCTTTGTGCTGCGTTCTTCCAGTGCTATGTTTACTGTCTTCCAACAATACACTAAGTTCAATCCCAAGAATTTAAACCCGAAGAATTTGTGCCTACCTTAATCCGATATAAGGAGAAAGCAATCATACGTTTTAATGGAGCAGAGGTAGCGTTACTTGTTTTTTTTTTAAATAGGCGTAGTTATATTCTCTTCAGCGACTTTCAGCAACTGTAGATATTCATTACACGTCTCATCTTTGTGCTGCGTTCTTTCAGTGCTATGTAATCTGCTTTGCAACAATACGCGAAGTTCAATCATACAAATTAAACCCTGGGAAAATTTGTGGCTTCCTTAATCCGATATCAGGAGAAAGCTATCATACGCTTGAACAGAGCAGGAGTAGCGTTACTTGTTTTTAAGAAAGAGGCGGAGTTATATTTTCTTCAGCGACTTTCAGCAACTGTACATATGCATTACACAACTCGTATTTGTGCTGCGTTCTTCCAGTGCTATGTTTACTGTGTTCCAACGAAACACCAAGATCAATTGCGCGAATTTAACCCCGAAGAATTTGTGCCTACCTTAATCCGATATCAGGAGAAAGCTATCATACGTTTGAACGGAGGAGGGGTAGCGTTACTTGTTTTTTAAAATAGAGGCGGAGTTATATTTTCTTCAGCGACTTTCAGCAAGTGTACATATGCATTACACGTCTCGTCTTTGTGCTGCGCTCTTCCAGTGTAATGTTTACTGCATTGCAACAATACACCAAGTTCAATCACACAAATTAAATCCTGGGAGAATTTGTGGCTACCTTAATCCGATATAAGGAGAAAGCTATCATACGTTTGAACGGTGCAGGAGTAGTGTTACTTGTTTTTAAAAAAGAGGCGGAGTTATATTTTCTTTTGCGACTGTCAGCAACTGTACATATGAATTACACGACTCGTGTTTGTGTTGTGTTCTTGCAGTGCAATGTTTACTGCGTTGCAACAATACACCAAGTTTAATCATACAAATTAAATCCTGGGAGATTTAGTGACTACCTTAATCAGACATCAGAAGAAAGCTATACGTTTGAACGGAGCAGAAGTAGCGTTACTTTTTTTTTAAGAAAGTGGCGGAGTTAAACTTTCTTAGGCGACTTTCAGCAACTGTACATATGCATTACACGTCTCGTCTTTGTGCTGCGTTCTTCCAGTGCTATGTTTACTGAGTTCCAACAATACACCAAGTTCAATCACACAAATTAAACACTGGGAGAATTTGTGGCTACCTTAATGCGATATCAGGAGAAAGCTATGATACGTTTGAATGGAGAAAAGTGTAGCGTTACTTGTTTTTTAAAAAAGAGGCGGAGTTATATTTTCTTCAGCGACTTTCAGCAACTGTAAATATGCATTACACGTCTCGTCTTTGTCCTGCGTTCTTCCCGCGCTATATTTACTGTGTTGCAACAATACACCAAGTTCAATCATACAAATTAAACCCTGGGAGAAATTGTGGCTACCTTAATCCGATATCAGGAGAAACCTATCATACGTTTGAATGGAGCAGGAGTAGCATTACATCTTTTTAAAAAGAGGCGGAGTTATATTTTCTTCAGCGACTTTCAGCGACTGTACATAGGCATTACACGTCTCGTCTTTGTGCTGCGTTCTTTCAGTGCTATGTATTCAGCGTTGCAACAATACACCAAGTTCAATCATACAAATTAAACCCTGGGAGAAATTGTGGCTACCTTAATGCTACATCAGAAGAAAGCTACACGTTTGAACGGAGCAGAAGTAGCGTTAATTGTTTTTAAAAAAGAGGCGGAGTTATATTTTGATCAGCGACTTTCAGCAACTGTACATATGCATTACACGTCTCGTCTTTCTGCTGCGTTCATCCAGTGCTATGTTTACTGTGTTCCAACAATACGCCAAGCTCAATCATACAAATTAAACCCTGGGAAAATTTGTGGCTTCCTTAATCCTATATCAGGACAAAGCTATCATACGCTTGAACAGAGCAGGAGTGGCGTTAGTTGTTTTTAAAAAAGAGGCGGAGTTATATTTTGATCAGCGACTTTCAGCAACTTTACATTTGCATTACACATATCCTCTTTGTGCTGCGTTCTTCCAGTGCTATGTTTACTGTGTTCCAACAATACACCAAGTTTAATCATACAAATTAAACACTGGGAGAATTTGTGGCTACCTTAATCCAAAATCAGGAGAAAGCTATCATACGTTTGAAAGGAGCAGGCGTAGCGTTACATATTTTTAAAAAAGAGGCGGAGCTATATTTTCTTCAGCGACTTTCAGCAACTATACATATGCATTACACGTCTCGTCTTTGTGCTGCGTTCTTCCAGTGCTATGTTTACTGTCTTCCAACAATACACTAAGTTCAATCCCAAGAATTTAAACCCGAAGAATTTGTGCCTACCTTAATCCGATATAAGGAGAAAGCTATCATACGTTTTAATGGAGCAGAGGTAGCGTTACTTGTTTTTTTTTTAAATAGGCGTAGGTATATTCTCTTCAGCGACTTTCAGCAACTGTAGATATTCATTACACGTCTCATCTTTGTGCTGCGTTCTTTCAGTGCTATGTAATCTGCGTTGCAACAATACGCGAAGTTCAATCATACAAATTAAACCCTGGGAAAATTTGTGGCTTCCTTAATCCGATATCAGGAGAAAGCTATCATACGCTTGAACAGAGCAGGAGTAGCGTTACTTGTTTTTAAGAAAGAGGCGGAGTTATATTTTCTTCAGCGACTTTCAGCAACTGTACATATGCATTACACAACTCGTATTTGTGCTGCGTTCTTCCAGTGCTATGTTTACTGTGTTCCAACGAAACACCAAGATCAATTGCGCGAATTTAACCCCGAAGAATTTGTGCCTACCTTAATCCGATATCAGGAGAAAGCTATCATACGTTTGAACGGAGGAGGGGTAGCGTTACTTGTTTTTTAAAATAGAGGCGGAGTTATATTTTCTTCAGCGACTTTCAGCAAGTGTACATATGAATTACACGTCTCGTCTTTGTGCTGCGTTCCTCCAGTGCTATGTTTACTGTGTTCTAACAATACATCAAGTTCAATCGTACAAATTTAACCCCGAAGAATTTGTGCCTACCTTAATCCGATATCAGGAGAAAGCTATCATACGTTTGAACGGAGCAGGAGTAGCGTTACTTGTTTTTTAAAAAAAGAAGCGGAGTTAAATTCTCTTCAGCGACTTTAAGCAACTATACAAATGCATTACACGTCTCGTCTTTGTGCTGCGCTCTTCCAGTGTAATGTTTACTGCATTGCAACAATACACCAAGTTCAATCACACAAATTAAATCCTGGGAGAATTTGTGGCTACCTTAATCCGATATAAGGAGAAAGCTATCATACGTTTGAACGGTGCAGGAGTAGTGTTACTTGTTTTTAAAAAAGAGGCGGAGTTATATTTTCTTTTGCGACTGTCAGCAACTGTACATATGAATTACACGACTCGTGTTTGTGTTGTGTTCTTGCAGTGTAATGTTTACTGCGTTGCAACAATACACCAAGTTTAATCATACAAATTAAATCCTGGGAGATTTAGTGACTACCTTAATCAGACATCAGAAGAAAGCTATACGTTTGAACGGAGCAGAAGTAGCGTTACTTTTTTTTTAAGAAAGTGGCGGAGTTAAACTTTCTTAGGCTACTTTCAGCAACTGTACATATGCATTACACGTCTCGTCTTTGTGCTGCGTTCTTCCAGTGCTATGTTTACTGAGTTCCAACAATACACCAAGTTCAATCACACAAATTAAACACTGGGAGAATTTGTGGCTACCTTAATGCGATATCAGGAGAAAGCTATGATACGTTTGAATGGAGAAAAGTGTAGCGTTACTTGTTTTTTAAAAAAGAGGCGGAGTTATATTTTCTTCAGCGACTTTCAGCAACTGTAAATATGCATTACACGTCTCGTCTTTGTCCTGCGTTCTTCCCGCGCTATATTTACTGTGTTGCAACAATACACCAAGTTCAATCATACAAATTAAACCCTGGGAGAAATTGTGGCTACCTTAATCCGATATCAGGAGAAACCTATCATACGTTTGAATGGAGCAGGAGTAGCATTACATCTTTTTAAAAAAGAGGCGGAGTTATATTTTCTTCAGCGACTTTCAGCGACTGTACATAGGCATTACACGTCTCGTCTTTGTGCTGCGTTCTTTCAGTGCTATGTATTCAGCGTTGCAACAATACACCAAGTTCAATCATACAAATTAAACCCTGGGAGAAATTGTGGCTACCTTAATGCTACATCAGAAGAAAGCTACACGTTTGAACGGAGCAGAAGTAGCGTTAATTGTTTTTAAAAAAGAGGCGGAGTTATATTTTGATCAGCGACTTTCAGCAACTGTACATATGCATTACACGTCTCGTCTTTCTGCTGCGTTCATCCAGTGCTATGTTTACTGTGTTCCAACAATACGCCAAGCTCAATCATACAAATTAAACCCTGGGAAAATTTGTGGCTTCCTTAATCCTATATCAGGACAAAGCTATCATACGCTTGAACAGAGCAGGAGTGGCGTTAGTTGTTTTTAAAAAAGAGGCGGAGTTATATTTTGATCAGCGACTTTCAGCAACTTTACATTTGCATTACACATATCCTCTTTGTGCTGCGTTCTTCCAGTGCTATGTTTACTGTGTTCAAACAATACACCAAGTTCAATCATACAAATTAAACACTTGGAGAATTTGTGGCTACCTTAATCCGATATCAGGAGAAACCTAACATACGTTTGAATGCAGCAGGAGTAGCATTACATCTTTTTAAAAAAGAGGCGGAGTTATATTTTCTTCAGCAACTGTACATATGCATTACACGTCTCGTCTTTGTGCTGCGTTCTTCCAGTGCTATGTTTACTGTGTTCCAACAATACGCCAAGTTCAATCATACAAATTAAAAACTGGGAGAATTTGTGGCTACCTTAATCCGATATCACGAGAAAGCTATCATACGTTTGAACAGAGAAGGAGTAGCGTTACTTGTTTTTTTGAAAAAAGTGGCGGAGTTATATTTTCTTCAGCGACATTCAGCAACTCTACATATGCATTACACGTCTCGTCTTTGTGCTGCATTCTTCCAGTTCTATGTTTACAGAGCTCCAACAATACACCAAGTTCAATCATAAACATTAAACACTGGGAGAATTGGTGGCTACCTTAATCCGATATCAGGAGAAAGCTATCATACATATGAATGGAGAAGGAGTAGCGTTACTTGTTTTTTAAAAAAGAGGCGGAGTTATATTTCCTTCAGAGACTTTCAGCAACTGTACATATGCATTACACGTCTCGTCTTTGTGCTGCGTTCTTCCAGTGCTATGTTTACTGTGTTCTAACAATACATCAAGTTCAATCGTACAAATTTAACCCCGAAGAATTTGTGCCTACCTTAATCCGATATCAGGAGAAAGCTATCATACGTTTGAACGGAGCAGGAGTAGCGTTACTTGTTTTTTAAAAAAAGAGGCGGAGTTATATTCTCTTCAGCGACTTTAAGCAACTATACAAATGCATTACATGTCTCGTCTTTGTGCTGCGCTCTTCCAGTGTAATGTTTACTGCATTGCAACAATACACCAAGTTCAATCACACAAATTAAATCCTGGGAGAATTTGTGGCTACCTTAATCCGATATAAGGAGAAAGCTATCATACGTTTGAACGGTGCAGTAGTAGTGTTACTTGTTTTTAAAAAAGAGGCGGAGTTATATTTTCTTTTGCGACTGTCAGCAACTGTACATATGAATTACACGTCTCGTGTTTGTGTTGTGTTCTTGCAGTGTAATGTTTACTGCGTTGCAACAATACACCAAGTTCAATCATACAAATTAAATCCTGGGAGATTTTGTGACAACCTTAATCCGACATCAGAAGAAAGCTATACGTTTGAACGGAGCAGAAGTAGCGTTACTTTTTTTTTAAGAAAGTGGCGGAGTTAAACTTTTTTAGGCGACTTTCAGCAACTGTACATATGCATTACACGTCTCGTCTTTGTGCTGCGTTCTTTCAGTGCTATGTATTCTGCGTTGCAACAATACACCAAGTTCAATCATACAAATTAAACCCTGGGAGAAATTGTGGCTACCTTAATGCTACATCAGAAGAAAGCTACACGGTTGAACGGAGCAGAAGTAGCGTTAATTGTTTTTAAAAAAGAGGCGGAGTTATATTTTGATCAGCGACTTTCAGCAACTGTACATATGCATTACACGTCTCGTCTTTCTGCTGCGTTCATCCAGTGCTATGTTTACTGTGTTCCAACAATACGCCAAGCTCAATCATACAAATTAAACCGTGGGAAAATTTGTGGCTACCTTAATCCGAAATCAGGAGAAAGCTATCATACGTTTGAAAGGAGCAGGCGTAGCGTTACTTGTCTTTTAAAAAAGTGGCGGAGTTATATTTTCTTCAGCGACTTTCAGCAACTGTACATATGCATTACACGTCTCGTCTTTGTGCTGCGTTCTTCAAGTGCTATGTTTACTGTGTTCCAACAATACACCAAGTTAAATCATGCAAATTAAACACTTGGAGAATTTGGGGCTGCCTTAATCCGATATCAGGAGAAACCTAACATACGTTTGAATGCCGCAGGAATAGCATTACATCTTTTTAATACACCAAGTTCAATCATAAACATTAAACACTGGGAGAATTGGTGGCTACCTTGATCCGATATCAGGAGAAAGCTATCATACATATGAATGGAGAAGGAGTAGCGTTACTTGTTTTTTAAAAAAGCGGCGGAGTTATATTTCCTTCAGCGACTTTCAGCAACTGTACATATGCATTACACGTCTCGTCTTTGTGCTGCGTTATTTCAGTGCTATGTTTACTGTGTTCCAACAATACATCAAGTTCAATCGTGCAAATTGAACCCTGGGAGAATATGTGCCTACCTCAATCAGATATCAGGAGAAAGCTATCATACGTTTGAACAGAGCAGGAGTAGCGTTACTTGTTTTTCAAAAAAGAGGCGGAGTTATATTCTCTTCAGCGACTTTCAGCAACTGTAGATATGCATTACACGTCTCCTCTTTGTGCTGCGTTCTTTCAGTGCTATGTATTCTGCGTTGCAACAATACGCCAAGTTCAATCATACAAATTAGACCCTGGGAAAATTTGTGGCTTCCTTAATCCGCTATCAGGAGAAAGCTATCATACACTTGAACAGAGCAAGAGTTTCGTTACTTGTTTTTAAAAAAGAGGCGGAGTTATATTTTGATCAGAGACTTTCAGCAACTGTACATATGCATTACACGTCTCGTCTTTGTGCTGCGTTTTTCCAGTGCTATGTTTACTGTGTTCCAACAATACACCAAGTTCAATCATACAAATTAAACACTTGGAGAATTTGTGGCTACCTTAATCCGATATCAGGAGAAACCTAACATACGTTTGAATGCAGCAGGAGTAGCATTACATCTTTTTAAAAAAGAGGCGGAGTTATATTTCTTTCAGCGACTTTCAGCAACTGTACATATGCATTACACGTCTCGTCTTTGTGCTGCGTTCCTCCAGTGCTATGTTTACTGTGTTCTAACAATACATCAAGTTCAATCGTACAAATTTAACCCCGAAGAATTTGTGCCTACCTTAATCCGATATCAGGAGAAAGCTATCATACGTTTGAACGGAGCAGGAGTAGCGTTACTTGTTTTTTAAAAAAAGAAGCGGAGTTAAATTCTCTTCAGCGACTTTAAGCAACTATACAAATGCATTACACGTCTCGTCTTTGTGCTGCGCTCTTCCAGTGTAATGTTTACTGCATTGCAACAATACACCAAGTTCAATCACACAAATTAAATCCTGGGAGAATTTGTGGCTACCTTAATCCGATATAAGGAGAAAGCTATCATACGTTTGAACGGTGCAGGAGTAGTGTTACTTGTTTTTAAAAAAGAGGCGGAGTTATATTTTCTTTTGCGACTGTCAGCAACTGTACATATGAATTACACGACTCGTGTTTGTGTTGTGTTCTTGCAGTGCAATGTTTACTGCGTTGCAACAATACACCAAGTTTAATCATACAAATTAAATCCTGGGAGATTTAGTGACTACCTTAATCAGACATCAGAAGAAAGCTATACGTTTGAACGGAGCAGAAGTAGCGTTACTTTTTTTTTAAGAAAGTGGCGGAGTTAAACTTTCTTAGGCGACTTTCAGCAACTGTACATATGCATTACACGTCTCGTCTTTGTGCTGCGTTCTTCCAGTGCTATGTTTACTGAGTTCCAACAATACACCAAGTTCAATCACACAAATTAAACACTGGGAGAATTTGTGGCTACCTTAATGCGATATCAGGAGAAAGCTATGATACGTTTGAATGGAGAAAAGTGTAGCGTTACTTGTTTTTTAAAAAAGAGGCGGAGTTATATTTTCTTCAGCGACTTTCAGCAACTGTAAATATGCATTACACGTCTCGTCTTTGTCCTGCGTTCTTCCCGCGCTATATTTACTGTGTTGCAACAATACACCAAGTTCAATCATACAAATTAAACCCTGGGAGAAATTGTGGCTACCTTAATCCGATATCAGGAGAAACCTATCATACGTTTGAATGGAGCAGGAGTAGCATTACATCTTTTTAAAAAAGAGGCGGAGTTATATTTTCTTCAGCGACTTTCAGCGACTGTACATAGGCATTACACGTCTCGTCTTTGTGCTGCGTTCTTTCAGTGCTATGTATTCAGCGTTGCAACAATACACCAAGTTCAATCATACAAATTAAACCCTGGGAGAAATTGTGGCTACCTTAATGCTACATCAGAAGAAAGCTACACGTTTGAACGGAGCAGAAGTAGCGTTAATTGTTTTTAAAAAAGAGGCGGAGTTATATTTTGATCAGCGACTTTCAGCAACTGTACATATGCATTACACGTCTCGTCTTTCTGCTGCGTTCATCCAGTGCTATGTTTACTGTGTTCCAACAATACGCCAAGCTCAATCATACAAATTAAACCCTGGGAAAATTTGTGGCTTCCTTAATCCTATATCAGGACAAAGCTATCATACGCTTGAACAGAGCAGGAGTGGCGTTAGTTGTTTTTAAAAAAGAGGCGGAGTTATATTTTGATCAGCGACTTTCAGCAACTTTACATTTGCATTACACATATCCTCTTTGTGCTGCGTTCTTCCAGTGCTATGTTTACTGTGTTCCAACAATACACCAAGTTTAATCATACAAATTAAACACTGGGAGAATTTGTGGCTACCTTAATCCAAAATCAGGAGAAAGCTATCATACGTTTGAAAGGAGCAGGCGTAGCGTTACATATTTTTAAAAAAGAGGCGGAGCTATATTTTCTTCAGCGACTTTCAGCAACTATACATATGCATTACACGTCTCGTCTTTGTGCTGCGTTCTTCCAGTGCTATGTTTACTGTCTTCCAACAATACACTAAGTTCAATCCCAAGAATTTAAACCCGAAGAATTTGTGCCTACCTTAATCCGATATAAGGAGAAAGCTATCATACGTTTTAATGGAGCAGAGGTAGCGTTACTTGTTTTTTTTTTAAATAGGCGTAGGTATATTCTCTTCAGCGACTTTCAGCAACTGTAGATATTCATTACACGTCTCATCTTTGTGCTGCGTTCTTTCAGTGCTATGTAATCTGCGTTGCAACAATACGCGAAGTTCAATCATACAAATTAAACCCTGGGAAAATTTGTGGCTTCCTTAATCCGATATCAGGAGAAAGCTATCATACGCTTGAACAGAGCAGGAGTAGCGTTACTTGTTTTTAAGAAAGAGGCGGAGTTATATTTTCTTCAGCGACTTTCAGCAACTGTACATATGCATTACACAACTCGTATTTGTGCTGCGTTCTTCCAGTGCTATGTTTACTGTGTTCCAACGAAACACCAAGATCAATTGCGCGAATTTAACCCCGAAGAATTTGTGCCTACCTTAATCCGATATCAGGAGAAAGCTATCATACGTTTGAACGGAGGAGGGGTAGCGTTACTTGTTTTTTAAAATAGAGGCGGAGTTATATTTTCTTCAGCGACTTTCAGCAAGTGTACATATGAATTACACGTCTCGTCTTTGTGCTGCGTTCCTCCAGTGCTATGTTTACTGTGTTCTAACAATACATCAAGTTCAATCGTACAAATTTAACCCCGAAGAATTTGTGCCTACCTTAATCCGATATCAGGAGAAAGCTATCATACGTTTGAACGGAGCAGGAGTAGCGTTACTTGTTTTTTAAAAAAAGAAGCGGAGTTAAATTCTCTTCAGCGACTTTAAGCAACTATACAAATGCATTACACGTCTCGTCTTTGTGCTGCGCTCTTCCAGTGTAATGTTTACTGCATTGCAACAATACACCAAGTTCAATCACACAAATTAAATCCTGGGAGAATTTGTGGCTACCTTAATCCGATATAAGGAGAAAGCTATCATACGTTTGAACGGTGCAGGAGTAGTGTTACTTGTTTTTAAAAAAGAGGCGGAGTTATATTTTCTTTTGCGACTGTCAGCAACTGTACATATGAATTACACGACTCGTGTTTGTGTTGTGTTCTTGCAGTGTAATGTTTACTGCGTTGCAACAATACACCAAGTTTAATCATACAAATTAAATCCTGGGAGATTTAGTGACTACCTTAATCAGACATCAGAAGAAAGCTATACGTTTGAACGGAGCAGAAGTAGCGTTACTTTTTTTTTAAGAAAGTGGCGGAGTTAAACTTTCTTAGGCGACTTTCAGCAACTGTACATATGCATTACACGTCTCGTCTTTGTGCTGCGTTCTTCCAGTGCTATGTTTACTGAGTTCCAACAATACACCAAGTTCAATCACACAAATTAAACACTGGGAGAATTTGTGGCTACCTTAATGCGATATCAGGAGAAAGCTATGATACGTTTGAATGGAGAAAAGTGTAGCGTTACTTGTTTTTTAAAAAAGAGGCGGAGTTATATTTTCTTCAGCGACTTTCAGCAACTGTAAATATGCATTACACGTCTCGTCTTTGTCCTGCGTTCTTCCCGCGCTATATTTACTGTGTTGCAACAATACACCAAGTTCAATCATACAAATTAAACCCTGGGAGAAATTGTGGCTACCTTAATCCGATATCAGGAGAAACCTATCATACGTTTGAATGGAGCAGGAGTAGCATTACATCTTTTTAAAAAAGAGGCGGAGTTATATTTTCTTCAGCGACTTTCAGCGACTGTACATAGGCATTACACGTCTCGTCTTTGTGCTGCGTTCTTTCAGTGCTATGTATTCAGCGTTGCAACAATACACCAAGTTCAATCATACAAATTAAACCCTGGGAGAAATTGTGGCTACCTTAATGCTACATCAGAAGAAAGCTACACGTTTGAACGGAGCAGAAGTAGCGTTAATTGTTTTTAAAAAAGAGGCGGAGTTATATTTTGATCAGCGACTTTCAGCAACTGTACATATGCATTACACGTCTCGTCTTTCTGCTGCGTTCATCCAGTGCTATGTTTACTGTGTTCCAACAATACGCCAAGCTCAATCATACAAATTAAACCCTGGGAAAATTTGTGGCTTCCTTAATCCTATATCAGGACAAAGCTATCATACGCTTGAACAGAGCAGGAGTGGCGTTAGTTGTTTTTAAAAAAGAGGCGGAGTTATATTTTGATCAGCGACTTTCAGCAACTTTACATTTGCATTACACATATCCTCTTTGTGCTGCGTTCTTCCAGTGCTATGTTTACTGTGTTCAAACAATACACCAAGTTCAATCATACAAATTAAACACTTGGAGAATTTGTGGCTACCTTAATCCGATATCAGGAGAAACCTAACATACGTTTGAATGCAGCAGGAGTAGCATTACATCTTTTTAAAAAAGAGGCGGAGTTATATTTTCTTCAGCAACTGTACATATGCATTACACGTCTCGTCTTTGTGCTGCGTTCTTCCAGTGCTATGTTTACTGTGTTCCAACAATACGCCAAGTTCAATCATACAAATTAAAAACTGGGAGAATTTGTGGCTACCTTAATCCGATATCACGAGAAAGCTATCATACGTTTGAACAGAGAAGGAGTAGCGTTACTTGTTTTTTTGAAAAAAGTGGCGGAGTTATATTTTCTTCAGCGACATTCAGCAACTCTACATATGCATTACACGTCTCGTCTTTGTGCTGCATTCTTCCAGTTCTATGTTTACAGAGCTCCAACAATACACCAAGTTCAATCATAAACATTAAACACTGGGAGAATTGGTGGCTACCTTAATCCGATATCAGGAGAAAGCTATCATACATATGAATGGAGAAGGAGTAGCGTTACTTGTTTTTTAAAAAAGAGGCGGAGTTATATTTCCTTCAGAGACTTTCAGCAACTGTACATATGCATTACACGTCTCGTCTTTGTGCTGCGTTCTTCCAGTGCTATGTTTACTGTGTTCTAACAATACATCAAGTTCAATCGTACAAATTTAACCCCGAAGAATTTGTGCCTACCTTAATCCGATATCAGGAGAAAGCTATCATACGTTTGAACGGAGCAGGAGTAGCGTTACTTGTTTTTTAAAAAAAGAGGCGGAGTTATATTCTCTTCAGCGACTTTAAGCAACTATACAAATGCATTACATGTCTCGTCTTTGTGCTGCGCTCTTCCAGTGTAATGTTTACTGCATTGCAACAATACACCAAGTTCAATCACACAAATTAAATCCTGGGAGAATTTGTGGCTACCTTAATCCGATATAAGGAGAAAGCTATCATACGTTTGAACGGTGCAGTAGTAGTGTTACTTGTTTTTAAAAAAGAGGCGGAGTTATATTTTCTTTTGCGACTGTCAGCAACTGTACATATGAATTACACGTCTCGTGTTTGTGTTGTGTTCTTGCAGTGTAATGTTTACTGCGTTGCAACAATACACCAAGTTCAATCATACAAATTAAATCCTGGGAGATTTTGTGACAACCTTAATCCGACATCAGAAGAAAGCTATACGTTTGAACGGAGCAGAAGTAGCGTTACTTTTTTTTTAAGAAAGTGGCGGAGTTAAACTTTTTTAGGCGACTTTCAGCAACTGTACATATGCATTACACGTCTCGTCTTTGTGCTGCGTTCTTTCAGTGCTATGTATTCTGCGTTGCAACAATACACCAAGTTCAATCATACAAATTAAACCCTGGGAGAAATTGTGGCTACCTTAATGCTACATCAGAAGAAAGCTACACGGTTGAACGGAGCAGAAGTAGCGTTAATTGTTTTTAAAAAAGAGGCGGAGTTATATTTTGATCAGCGACTTTCAGCAACTGTACATATGCATTACACGTCTCGTCTTTCTGCTGCGTTCATCCAGTGCTATGTTTACTGTGTTCCAACAATACGCCAAGCTCAATCATACAAATTAAACCGTGGGAAAATTTGTGGCTACCTTAATCCGAAATCAGGAGAAAGCTATCATACGTTTGAAAGGAGCAGGCGTAGCGTTACTTGTCTTTTAAAAAAGTGGCGGAGTTATATTTTCTTCAGCGACTTTCAGCAACTGTACATATGCATTACACGTCTCGTCTTTGTGCTGCGTTCTTCAAGTGCTATGTTTACTGTGTTCCAACAATACACCAAGTTAAATCATACAAATTAAACACTTGGAGAATTTGGGGCTGCCTTAATCCGATATCAGGAGAAACCTAACATACGTTTGAATGCCGCAGGAGTAGCATTACATCTTTTTAATACACCAAGTTCAATCATAAACATTAAACACTGGGAGAATTGGTGGCTACCTTGATCCGATATCAGGAGAAAGCTATCATACATATGAATGGAGAAGGAGTAGCGTTACTTGTTTTTTAAAAAAGCGGCGGAGTTATATTTCCTTCAGCGACTTTCAGCAACTGTACATATGCATTACACGTCTCGTCTTTGTGCTGCGTTATTTCAGTGCTATGTTTACTGTGTTCCAACAATACATCAAGTTCAATCGTGCAAATTGAACCCTGGGAGAATATGTGCCTACCTCAATCAGATATCAGGAGAAAGCTATCATACGTTTGAACAGAGCAGGAGTAGCGTTACTTGTTTTTCAAAAAAGAGGCGGAGTTATATTCTCTTCAGCGACTTTCAGCAACTGTAGATATGCATTACACGTCTCCTCTTTGTGCTGCGTTCTTTCAGTGCTATGTATTCTGCGTTGCAACAATACGCCAAGTTCAATCATACAAATTAGACCCTGGGAAAATTTGTGGCTTCCTTAATCCGCTATCAGGAGAAAGCTATCATACACTTGAACAGAGCAAGAGTTTCGTTACTTGTTTTTAAAAAAGAGGCGGAGTTATATTTTGATCAGAGACTTTCAGCAACTGTACATATGCATTACACGTCTCGTCTTTGTGCTGCGTTTTTCCAGTGCTATGTTTACTGTGTTCCAACAATACACCAAGTTCAATCCCAAGAATTTAACCCCGAAGAATTTGTGCCTACCTTAATCCGATATAAGGAGAAAGCTATCATACGTTTTAATGGAGCAGAGGTAGCGTTACTTGTTTTTTCTTTAAAATAGGCGGAGTTATATTTTCTTTAGCGACTTTCAGCAACTGTACATGTGTATTACACAACTCGTATTTGTGCTGCGTTCTTCCAGTGCTATGTTTACTGTGTTCCAACAAAACACCAAGTTCAATTGCACAAATTTAACCATGAAGAGTGTGTGCCCACCTTAATCCGATATCAGGAGAAAGCTATCATACGTTTGAACGGAGCAGGAGTAGCGTTACTTGTTTTTTAAAAAAGAGGCGGAGTTATATTTCCTTCAGCGACTTTCAGCAACTGTACATATGCATTACACGTCTCGTCTTTGTGCTGCGCTCTTCCAGTGTAATGTTTACTGCGTTGCAACAATACACCAAGTTCAATCACACAAATTAAATCCTGGGAGAATTTGTGGCTACCTTAATCCGATATAAGGAGAAAGCTATCATACGTTTGAACGGTGCAGGAGTAGTGTTACTTGTTTTTAAAAAAGAGGCGGAGTTATATTTTCTTTTGCGACTGTCAGCAACTGTACATATGAATTACACGTCTCGTCTTTGATCTGCGTTCTTTCAGTGCTATGTTTACTGTGTTCCAACAATACGCCAAGTTCAATCATACAAATTAAACACTGGGAGAATTTGTGGCTACCTTAATCCGATATCACGAGAAAGTTATCATACATTTGAACGGAGCAGGAGTAGCGTTACTTGTTTTTTAAAAAGTGGCGGATTTATATTTCTTTAAGCGATTTTCAGCAACTGTAAATATGCATTACACGTCTCGTGTTTGTGTTGTGTTCTTGCAGTATAATGTTTACTGCGTTGCAACAATACACCAAGTTCAATCATACAAAAATAAATCCTGGGAGATTTTGTGACTACCTTAATCCGACATCAGAAGAAAGCTATACGTTTGAACGGAGCAGAAGTAGCGTTACTTTTTTTTAAGAAAGTGCCGGAGTTAAACTTTCTTAGGCGACTTTCAGCAACTGTACATATGCATTACACGTCTCGTCTTTGTGCTCCGTTCTTCCAGTGCTATGTTTACTGAGTTCCAACAATACACCAAGTTCAATCACACAAATTAAACACAGGGAGAATTTGTGGCTACCTTAATGCGATATCAGGAGAAAGCTTTGATACGTTTGAATGGAGAAAAGAGTAGCGTTACTTGTTTTTTAAAAAGAGGCGGAGTTATATTTTCTTCAACGACTTTCAGCAAATGTAAATATGCATTACACGTCTCGTCTTTGTCCTGCGTTCTTCCCGCGCTATATTTACTGTGTTGCAACAATACACCAAGTTCAATCATACAAATTAAACCCTGGGAGAAATTGTGGCTACCTTAATCCGATATCAGGAGAAACCTATCATACGTTTGAATGGAGCAGGAGTAGCATTACATCTTTTTAAAAAGAGGCGGAGTTATATTTTCTTCAGCGACTTTCAGCGACTGTACATATGCATTACACGTCTCGTCTTTGTGCTGCGTTCTTTCAGTGCTATGTATTCTGCGTTGCAACAATACACCAAGTTCAATTATACAAATTAAACCCTGGGAGAAATTGTGGCTACCTTAATCCCACATCAGAAGAAAGCTACACGTTTGAACGGAGCAGAAGTAGCGTTAATTGTTTTTAAAAAAGAGGCGGAGTTATATTTTGATCAGCGACTTTCAGCAACTGTACATATACATTACAAGTCTCGTCTTTGTGCTGCGTTCTTCCAGTGCTATGTTTACTGTGTTCCAACAATACACCAAGCTCAATCATACAAATTAAACACTGGGAAAATTTGTGGCTACCTTAATCCGATATCAGGAGAAACCTGTCTTATGTTTGAATGGAGCAGGAGTAGCATTACATCTTTTCAAAAAAGAGGCGGAGTTATATTTTCTTCAGCGACTTTCAGCAACTGTACATATGCATTACACGTCTCGTCTTTGTGCTGCGTTCTTTCAGTGCTATGTTTACTGTGTTCCAACAATACATGAAGTTCAATCGTGCAAATTGAACGCTGGGAGAATATGTGCCTACCTCAATCAGATATCAGGAGAAAGCTATCATACGTTTGAACAGAGCAGGAGTAGCGTTACTTGTTTTTCAAAAAAGAGGCGGAGTTATATTCTCTTCAGCGACATTCAGCAACTGTAGATATGCATTACACGTCTCCTCTTTGTGCTGCGTTCTTTCAGTGCTATGTATTCTGCGTTGCAACAATACGCCAAGTTCAATCATACAAATTAGACCCTGGGAAAATTTGTGGCTTCCTTAATCCGCTATCAGGAGAAAGCTATCATACACTTGAACAGAGCAGGAGTTTTGTTACTTGTTTTTAAAAAAGAGGCGGAGTTATATTTTGATCAGAGACTTTCAGCAACTGTACATATGCATTACACGTCTCGTCTTTGTGCTGCGTTTTTCCAGTGCTATGTTTACTGTGTTCTAACAATACATCAAGTTCAATCGTACAAATTTAACCCCGAAGAATTTGTGCCTACCTTAATCCGATATCAGGAGAAAGCTATCATACGTTTGAACGGAGCAGCAGTAGCGTTACTTGTTTTTTAAAAAAAGAGGCGGAGTTATATTCTCTTCAGCGACTTTAAGCAACTATACAAATGCATTACACGTCTCGTCTTTGTGCTGCGTTCTTCCAGTGCTATGTTTACTGTGTTCTAACAATACATCAAGTTCAATCGTACAAATTTAACCCCGAAGAATTTGTGCCTACCTTAATCCGATATCAGGAGAAAGCTATCATACGTTTGAACGGAGCAGGAGTAGCGTTACTTGTTTTTTAAAAAAGAGGCGGAGTTATGTTCTCTTCAGCGACGTTAAGCAACTATACAAATGCATTACACGTCTCGTCTTTGTGCTGCGCTCTTCCAGTGTAATGTTTACTGCATTGCAAAAATACACCAAGTTCAATCACACAAATTAAATCCTGGGAGAATTTGTGGCTACCTTAATTCGATATAAGGAGAAAGCTATCATACGTTTGAACGGTGCAGGAGTAGTGTTCCTTTTTTTAAAAAAGAGGCGGAGTTATATTTTCTTTTGCGACTGTCAGCAACTGTACATATGAATTACACGTCTTGTGTTTGTGTTGTGTTCTTGCAGTGTAATGTTTACTGCGTTGCAACAATACACCAAGTTCAATCATACAAATTAAATCCTGGGAGATTTTGTGACTACCTTAATCCGACATCAGAAGAAAGCTATACGTTTGAACGGAGCAGAAGTAGCGTTACTTTTTTTTAAGAAAGTGGCGGAGTTAAACTTTCTTGGGCGACTTTCAGCAACTGTACATATGCATTACACGTCTCGTCTTTGTGCTGCGTTCTTTCAGTGCTATGTTTACTGTGTTCCAACAATACATGAAGTTCAATCGTGCAAATTGAACGCTGGGAGAATATGTGCCTACCTCAATCAGATATCAGGAGAAAGCTATCATACGTTTGAACAGAGCAGGAGTAGCGTTACTTGTTTTTCAAAAAAGAGGCGGAGTTATATTCTCTTCAGCGACTTTCAGCAACTGTACATATGCATTACACGTCTCGTCTTTGTGCTGCGTTCTTTCAGTGCTATGTTTACTGTGTTCCAACAATACATGAAGTTCAATCGTGCAAATTGAACGCTGGGAGAATATGTGCCTACCTCAATCAGATATCAGGAGAAAGCTATCATACGTTTGAACAGAGCAGGAGTAGCGTTACTTGTTTTTCAAAAAAGAGGCGGAGTTATATTCTCTTCAGCGACTTTCAGCAACTGTAGATATGCATTACACGTCTCCTCTTTTTGCTGCGTTCTTTCAGTGCTATGTATTCTGCGTTGCAACAATACGCCAAGTTCAATCATACAAATTAGACCCTTGGAAAATTTGTGGCTTCCTTAATCCGCTATCAGGAGAAAGCTATCATACACTTGAACAGAGCAGGAGTTTTGTTACTTGTTTTTAAAAAAAGGCGGAGTTATATTTTGATCAGAGACTTTCAGCAACTGTACATATGCATTACACGTCTCGTCTTTGTGCTGCGTTTTTCCAGTGCTATGTTTACTGTGTTCTAACAATACATCAAGTTCAATCGTACAAATTTAACCCCGAAGAATTTGTGCCTACCTTAATCCGATATCAGGAGAAAGCTATCACACGTTTGAACGGAGCAGCAGTAGCGTTACTTGTTTTTTTAAAAAAAGAGGCGGAGTTATATTCTCTTCAGCGACTTTAAGCAACTATACAAATGCATTACACGTCTCGTCTTTGTGCTGCGTTCTTCCAGTGCTATGTTTACTGTGTTCTAACAATACATCAAGTTCAATCGTACAAATTTAACCCCGAAGAATTTGTGCCTACCTTAATCCGATATCAGGAGAAAGCTATCATACGTTTGAACGGAGCAGGAGTAGCGTTACTTGTTTTTTAAAAAAGAGGCGGAGTTATATTCTCTTCAGCGACGTTAAGCAACTATACAAATGCATTACACGTCTCGTCTTTGTGCTGCGCTCTTCCAGTGTAATGTTTACTGCATTGCAAAAATACACCAAGTTCAATCACACAAATTAAATCCTGGGAGAATTTGTGGCTACCTTAATTCGATATAAGGAGAAAGCTATCATACGTTTGAACGGTGCAGGAGTAGTGTTCCTTTTTTTAAAAAAGAGGCGGAGTTATATTTTCTTTTGCGACTGTCAGCAACTGTACATATGAATTACACGTCTCGTGTTTGTGTTGTGTTCTTGCAGTGTAATGTTTACTGCGTTGCAACAATACACCAAGTTCAATCATACAATATAAATCCTGGGAGATTTTGTGACTACCTTAATCCGACATCAGAAGAAAGCTATACGTTTGAACGGAGCAGAAGTAGCGTTACTTTTTTTTTAAGAAAGTGGCGGAGTTAAACATTCTTAGGCGACTTTCAGCAACTGTACATATGCATTACACGTCTCGTCTTTGTGCTGCGTTCTTCCAGTGCTATGTTTACTGAGTTCCAACAATACACCAAGTTCAATCACACAAATTAAACACAGGGAGAATTTGTGGCTACCTTAATGCAATATCAGGAGAAAGCTATGATACGTTTGAATGGAGAAAAGAGTAGCGTTACTTGTTTTTTAAAAAAGAGGCGGAGTTATATTTTCTTCAGCGACTTTCAGCAACTGTAAATATGCATTACACGTCTCGTCTTTGTCCTGCGTTCTTCCCGCGCTATATTTACTGTGTTCCAACAATACACCAAGTTTAATCATACAAATTAAGCACGGAGAATTTGTGGCTACCTTAATCCAAAATCAGGAGAAAGCTATCATACGTTTGAAAGGAGCAGGCGTAGCGTTACATATTTTTAAAAAAGAGGCGGAGCTATATTTTCTTCAGCGACTTTCAGCAACTATACATATGCATTACACGTCTCGTCTTTGTGCTGCGTTCTTCCAGTGCTATGTTTACTGTCTTCCAACAATACACTAAGTTCAATCCCAAGAATTTAACCCCGAAGAATTTGTGCCTACCTTAATCCGATATAAGGAGAAAGCTATCATACGTTTTAATGGAGCAGAGGTAGCGTTACTTGCTTTTTTTAAAAATAGGCGGAGTTATATTCTCTTCAGCGACTTTCAGCAACTGTAGATGTGCATTACACATCTCGTCTTTGTGCTGCGTTCTTTCAGTGCTATGTATTCTGCGTTGCAACAATACACCAAGTTCAATCATACAAATTAAACCCTGGGAAAATTTGTGGCTTCCTTAATCCGATATCAGGAGAAAGCTATCATACACTTGAACAGAGCAGGAGAAGCGTTACTTGTTTTTAAAAAAGAGGCGGAGTTATATTTTGATCAGAGACTTTCAGCAACTGTACATATGCATTACACGTCTCGTCTTTGTGCTGCGTTCTTCCAGTGCTATGTTTACTGTGTTCCAACAATACACCAAGTTTAATCATACAAATTAAACACTGGGAGAATTTGTGGCTACCTTAATCCAAAATCAGGAGAAAGCTATCATACGTTTGAAAGGAGCAGGCGTAGCGTTACATATTTTAAAAAAGAGGCGGAGCTATATTTTCTTCAGCGACTTTCAGCAACTATACATATGCATTACACGTCTCGTCTTTGTGCTGCGTTCTTCCAGTGCTATGTTTACTGTCTTCCAACAATACACTAAGTTCAATCCCAAGAATTTAAACCCGAAGAATTTGTGCCTACCTTAATCCGATATAATGAGAAAGCTATCATACGTTTTAATGGAGCAGAGGTAGCGTTACTTGTTTTTTTTTAAATAGGCGTAGTTATATTCTCTTCAGCGACTTTCAGCAACTGTAGATATTCATTACACGTCTCATCTTTGTGCTGCGTTCTTTCAGTGCTATGTAATCTGCGTTGCAACAATACGCGAAGTTCAATCATACAAATTAAACCCTGGGAAAATTTGTGGCTTCCTTAATCCGATATCAGGAGAAAGCTATCATACGCTTGAACAGAGCAGGAGTAGCGTTACTTGTTTTTAAGAAAGAGGCGGAGTTATATTTTCTTCAGCGACTTTCAGCAACTGTACATATGCATTACACAACTCGTATTTGTGCTGCGTTCTTCCAGTGCTATGTTTACTGTGTTCCAACAAAACACCAAGATCAATTGCGCGAATTTAACCCCGAAGAATTTGTGCCTACCTTAATCCGATATCAGGAGAAAGCTATCATACGTTTGAACGGAGGAGGGGTAGCGTTACTTGTTTTTTAAAATAGAGGCGGAGTTATATTTTCTTCAGCGACTTTCAGCAAGTGTACATATGCATTACACGTCTCGTCTTTGTGCTGCGTTCTTCAAGTGCTATGTGTACTGTGTTCCAACAATACACCAAGTTCAATCATACAAATTAAACACTTGGAGAATTTGTGGCTACCTTAATCCGATATCAAGAGAAACCTAACATACGTTTGAATGCAGCAGGAGTAGCATTACATCTTTTTAAAAAAGAGGCGGAGTTATATTTCCTTCAGCGACTTTCAGCAACTGTACATATGCATTACACGTCTCGTCTTTGTGCTGCGTTCCTCCAGTGCTATGTTTACTGTGTTCTAACAATACATCAAGTTCAATCGTACAAATTTAACCCCGAAGAATTTGTGCCTACCTTAATCCGATATCAGGAGAAAGCTATCATACGTTTGAACGGAGCAGGAGTAGCGTTACTTGTTTTTTAAAAAAAGAAGCGGAGTTAAATTCTCTTCAGCGACTTTAAGCAACTATACAAATGCATTACACGTCTCGTCTTTGTGCTGCGCTCTTCCAGTGTAATGTTTACTGCATTGCAACAATACACCAAGTTCAATCACACAAATTAAATCCTGGGAAAATTTGTGGCTACCTTAATCCGATATAAGGAGAAAGCTATCATACGTTTGAACGGTGCAGGAGTAGTGTTACTTGTTTTTAAAAAAGAGGCGGAGTTATATTTTCTTTTGCGACTGTCAGCAACTGTACATATGAATTACACGACTCGTGTTTGTGTTGTGTTCTTGCAGTGTAATGTTTACTGCGTTGCAACAATACACCAAGTTTAATCATACAAATTAAATCCTGGGAGATTTTGTGACTACCTTAATCAGACATCAGAAGAAAGCTATACGTTTGAACGGAGCAGAAGTAGCGTTACTTTTTTTTTAAGAAAGTGGCGGAGTTAAACTTTCTTAGGCGACTTTCAGCAACTGTATATATGCATTACACGTCTCGTCTTTGTGCTGCGTTCTTCCAGTGCTATGTTTACTGAGTTCCAACAATACACCAAGTTCAATCACACAAATTAAACACTGGGAGAATTTGTGGCTACCTTAATGCGATATCAGGAGAAAGCTATGATACGTTTGAATGGAGAAAAGAGTAGCGTTACTTGTTTTTTAAAAAGAGGCGGAGTTATATTTTCTTCAGCGACTTTCAGCAACTGTAAATATGCTTAACACGTCTCGTCTTTGTCCTGCGTTCTTCCCGCGCTATATTTACTGTGTTGCAACAATACACCAAGTTCAATCATACAAATTAAACCCTGGGAGAAATTGTGGCTACCATAATCCGATATCAGGAGAAACCTATCATACGTTTGAATGGAGCAGGAGTAGCATTACATCTTTTTAAAAAAGAGGCGGAGTTATATTTTCTTCAGCGACTTTCAGCGACTGTACATATGCATTACACGTCTCGTCTTTGTGCTGCGTTCTTTCAGTGCTATGTATTCTGCGTTGCAACAATACACCAAGTTCAATCATACAAATTAAACCCTGGGAAAATTTGTGGCTTCCTTAATCCGATATCAGGAGAAAGCTATCATACACTTGAACAAAGCAGGAGTAGCGTTACTTGTTTTTAAAAAGAGGCGGAGTTTTATTTTGATCAGAGACTTTCAGCAACTGTACATATGCATTACACGTCTCGTCTTTGTGCTGCGTTCTTCCAGTGCTATGTTTACTGTGTTCCAACAATACACCAAGTTTAATCATACAAATTAAGCACGGAGAATTTGTGGCTACCTTAATCCAAAATCAGGAGAAAGCTATCATACGTTTGAAAGGAGCAGGCGTAGCGTTACATATTTTTAAAAAAGAGGCGGAGCTATATTTTCTTCAGCGACTTTCAGCAACTATACATATGCATTACACGTCTCGTCTTTGTGCTGCGTTCTTCCAGTGCTATGTTTACTGTGTTCCAACAATACGCCAAGTTCAATCATACAAATTAAAAACTGGGAGAATTTGTGGCTACCTTAATCCGATATCACGAGAAAGCTATCATACGTTTTAATGGAGCAGAGGTAGCGTTACTTGCTATTTTTAAAAATAGGCGGAGTTATATTCTCTTCAGCGACTTTCAGCAACTGTAGATGTGCATTACACATCTCGTCTTTGTGCTGCGTTCTTTCAGTGCTATGTATTCTGCGTTGCAACAATACACCAAGTTCAATCATACAAATTAAACCCTGGGAAAATTTGTGGCTTCCTTAATCCGATATCAGGAGAAAGCTATCATACACTTGAACAGAGCAGGAGTAGCGTTACTTGTTTTTAAAAAAGAGGCGGAGTTATATTTTGATCAGAGACTTTCAGCAACTGTACATATGCATTACACGTCTCGTCTTTGTGCTGCGTTCTTCCAGTGCTATGTTTACTGTGTTCCAACAATACACCAAGTTTAATCATACAAATTAAACACTGGGAGAATTTGTGGCTACCTTAATCCAAAATCAGGAGAAAGCTATCATACGTTTGAAAGGAGCAGGCGTAGCGTTACATATTTTTAAAAAAGAGGCGGAGCTATATTTTCTTCAGCGACTTTCAGCAACTATACATATGCATTACACGTCTCGTCTTTGTGCTGCGTTCTTCCAGTGCTATGTTTACTGTCTTCCAACAATACACTAAGTTCAATCCCAAGAATTTAAACCCGAAGAATTTGTGCCTACCTTAATCCGATATAAGTAGAAAGCTATCATACGTTTTAATGGAGCAGAGGTAGCGTTACTTGTTTTTTTTTTAAATAGGCGTAGTTATATTCTCTTCAGCGACTTTCAGCAACTGTAGATATTCATTACACGTCTCATCTTTGTGCTGCGTTCTTTCAGTGCTATGTAATCTGCGTTGCAACAATACGCGAAGTTCAATCATACAAATTAAACCCTGGGAAAATTTGTGGCTTCCTTAATCCGATATCAGGAGAAAGCTATCATACGCTTGAACAGAGCAGGAGTAGCGTTACTTGTTTTTAAGAAAGAGGCGGAGTTATATTTTCTTCAGCGACTTTCAGCAACTGTACATATGCATTACACAACTCGTATTTGTGCTGCGTTCTTCCAGTGCTATGTTTACTGTGTTCCAACGAAACACCAAGATCAATTGCGCGAATTTAACCCCGAAGAATTTGTGCCTACCTTAATCCGATATCAGGAGAAAGCTATCATACGTTTGAACGGAGGAGGGGTAGCGTTACTTGTTTTTTAAAATAGAGGCGGAGTTATATTTTCTTCAGCGACTTTCAGCAAGTGTACATATGCATTACACGTCTCGTCTTTGTGCTGCGTTCTTCAAGTGCTATGTGTACTGTGTTCCAACAATACACCAAGTTCAATCATACAAATTAAACACTTGGAGAATTTGTGGCTACCTTAATCCGATATCAGGAGAAACCTAACATACGTTTGAATGCAGCAGGAGTAGCATTACATCTTTTTAAAAAAGAGGCGGAGTTATATTTCCTTCAGCGACTTTCAGCAACTGTACATATGCATTACACGTCTCGTCTTTGTGCTGCGTTCCTCCAGTGCTATGTTTACTGTGTTCTAACAATACATCAAGTTCAATCGTACAAATTTAACCCCGAAGAATTTGTGCCTACCTTAATCCGATATCAGGAGAAAGCTATCATACGTTTGAACGGAGCAGGAGTAGCGTTACTTGTTTTTTAAAAAGAAGCGAAGTTAAATTCTCTTCAGCGACTTTAAGCAACTATACAAATGCATTACACGTCTCGTCTTTGTGCTGCGCTCTTCCAGTGTAATGTTTACTGCATTGCAACAATACACCAAGTTCAATCACACAAATTAAATCCTGGGAGAATTTGTGGCTACCTTAATCCGATATAAGGAGAAAGCTATCATACGTTTGAACGGTGCAGGAGTAGTGTTACTTGTTTTTAAAAAAGAGGCGGAGTTATATTTTCTTTTGCGACTGTCAGCAACTGTACATATGAATTACACGACTCGTGTTTGTGTTGTGTTCTTGCAGTGTAATGTTTACTGCGTTGCAACAATACACCAAGTTTAATCATACAAATTAAATCCTGGGAGATTTAGTGACTACCTTAATCAGACATCAGAAGAAAGCTATACGTTTGAACGGAGCAGAAGTAGCGTTACTTTTTTTTAAGAAAGTGGCGGAGTTAAACTTTCTTAGGCGACTTTCAGCAACTGTACATATGCATTACACGTCTCGTCTTTGTGCTGCGTTCTTCCAGTGCTATGTTTACTGAGTTCCAACAATACACCAAGTTCAATCACACAAATTAAACACTGGGAGAATTTGTGGCTACCTTAATCCGATATCAGGAGAAAGCTATCATACGTTTGAACGGAGCAGGAGTAGCGTTACTTGTTTTTTAAAAAAAGAAGCGGAGTTAAATTCTCTTCAGCGACTTTAAGCAACTATACAAATGCATTACACGTCTCGTCTTTGTGCTGCGCTCTTCCAGTGTAATGTTTACTGCATTGCAACAATACACCAAGTTCAATCACACAAATTAAATCCTGGGAGAATTTGTGGCTACCTTAATCCGATATAAGGAGAAAGCTATCATACGTTTGAACGGTGCAGGAGTAGTGTTACTTGTTTTTAAAAAAGAGGCGGAGTTATATTTTCTTTTGCGACTGTCAGCAACTGTACATATGAATTACACGACTCGTGTTTGTGTTGTGTTCTTGCAGTGTAATGTTTACTGCGTTGCAACAATACACCAAGTTTAATCATACAAATTAAATCCTGGGAGATTTTGTGACTACCTTAATCAGACATCAGAAGAAAGCTATACGTTTGAACGGAGCAGAAGTAGCGTTACTTTTTTTTAAGAAAGTGGCGGAGTTAAATTCTCTTCAGCGACTTTAAGCAACTATACAAATGCATTACACGTCTCGTCTTTGTGCTGCGCTCTTCCAGTGTAATGTTTACTGCATTGCAACAATACACCAAGTTCAATCACACAAATTAAATCCTGGGAGAATTTGTGGCTACCTTAATCCGATATAAGGAGAAAGCTATCATACGTTTGAACGGTGCAGGAGTAGTGTTACTTGTTTTTAAAAAAGAGGCGGAGTTATATTTTCTTTTGCGACTTTCAGCAACTGTACATATGCATTACACGTCTCGTCTTTGTGCTGCGTTCTTCCAGTGCTATGTTTACTGAGTTCCAACAATACACCAAGTTCAATCACACAAATTAAACACTGGGAGAATTTGTGGCTACCTTAATGCGATATCAGGAGAAAGCTATGATACGTTTGAATGGAGAAAAGAGTAGCGTTACTTGTTTTTTAAAAAAGAGGCGGAGTTATATTTTCTTCAGCGACTTTCAGCAACTGTAAATATGCTTAACACGTCTCGTCTTTGTCCTGCGTTCTTCCCGCGCTATATTTACTGTGTTGCAACAATACACCAAGTTCAATCATACAAATTAAACCCTGGGAGAAATTGTGGCTACCTTAATCCGATATCAGGAGAAACCTATCATACGTTTGAATGGAGCAGGAGTAGCATTACATCTTTTTAAAAAAGAGGCGGAGTTATATTTTCTTCAGCGACTTTCAGCGACTGTACATATGCATTACACGTCTCGTCTTTGTGCTGCGTTCTTTCAGTGCTATGTATTCTGCGTTGCAACAATACACCAAGTTCAATCATACAAATTAAACCCTGGGAAAATTTGTGGCTTCCTTAATCCGATATCAGGAGAAAGCTATCATACACTTGAACAAAGCAGGAGTAGCGTTACTTGTTTTTAAAAAAGAGGCGGAGTTTTATTTTGATCAGAGACTTTCAGCAACTGTACATATGCATTACACGTCTCGTCTTTGTGCTGCGATCTTCCAGTGCTATGTTTACTGTGTTCCAACAATACACCAAGTTTAATCATACAAATTAAGCACGGAGAATTTGTGGCTACCTTAATCCAAAATCAGGAGAAAGCTATCATACGTTTGAAAGGAGCAGGCGTAGCGTTACATATTTTTAAAAAAGAGGCGGAGCTATATTTTCTTCAGCGACTTTCAGCAACTATACATATGCATTACACGTCTCGTCTTTGTGCTGCGTTCTTCCAGTGCTATGTTTACTGTGTTCCAACAATACGCCAAGTTCAATCATACAAATTAAAAACTGGGAGAATTTGTGGCTACCTTAATCCGATATCACGAGAAAGCTATCATACGTTTTAATGGAGCAGAGGTAGCGTTACTTGCTATTTTTAAAAATAGGCGGAGTTATATTCTCTTCAGCGACTTTCAGCAACTGTAGATGTGCATTACACATCTCGTCTTTGTGCTGCGTTCTTTCAGTGCTATGTATTCTGCGTTGCAACAATACACCGAGTTCAATCATACAAATTAAACCCTGGGAAAATTTGTGGCTTCCTTAATCCGATATCAGGAGAAAGCTATCATACACTTGAACACAGCAGGAGTAGCGTTACTTGTTTTTAAAAAAGAGGCGGAGTTATATTTTGATCAGAGACTTTCAGCAACTGTACATATGCATTACACGTCTTGTCTTTGTGCTGCGTTCTTCCAGTGCTATGTTTACTGTGTTCCAACAATACACCAAGTTTAATCATACAAATTAAACACTGGGAGAATTTGTGGCTACCTTAATCCAAAATCAGGAGAAAGCTATCATACGTTTGAAAGGAGCAGGCGTAGCGTTACATATTTTTAAAAAAGAGGCGGAGCTATATTTTCTTCAGCGACTTTCAGCAACTATACATATGCATTACACGTCTCGTCTTTGTGCTGCGTTCTTCCAGTGCTATGTTTACTGTCTTCCAACAATACACTAAGTTCAATCCCAAGAATTTAAACCCGAAGAATTTGTGCCTACCTTAATCCGATATAAGGAGAAAGCAATCATACGTTTTAATGGAGCAGAGGTAGCGTTACTTGTTTTTTTTTTAAATAGGCGTAGTTATATTCTCTTCTGCGACTTTCAGCAACTGTAGATATTCATTACACGTCTCATCTTTGTGCTGCGTTCTTTCAGTGCTATGTAATCTGCGTTGCAACAATACGCGAAGTTCAATCATACAAATTAAACCCTGGGAAAATTTGTGGCTTCCTTAATCCGATATCAGGAGAAAGCTATCATACGCTTGAACAGAGCAGGAGTAGCGTTACTTGTTTTTAAGAAAGAGGCGGAGTTATATTTTCTTCAGCGACTTTCAGCAACTGTACATATGCATTACACAACTCGTATTTGTGCTGCGTTCTTCCAGTGCTATGTTTACTGTGTTCCAACGAAACACCAAGATCAATTGCGCGAATTTAACCCCGAAGAATTTGTGCCTACCTTAATCCGATATCAGGAGAAAGCTATCATACGTTTGAACGGAGGAGGGGTAGCGTTACTTGTTTTTTAAAATAGAGGCGGAGTTATATTTTCTTCAGCGACTTTCAGCAAGTGTACATATGCATTACACGTCTCGTCTTTGTGCTGCGTTCTTCAAGTGCTATGTGTACTGTGTTCCAACAATACACCAAGTTCAATCATACAAATTAAACACTTGGAGAATTTGTGGCTACCTTAATCCGATATCAGGAGAAACCTAACATACGTTTGAATGCAGCAGGAGTAGCATTACATCTTTTTAAAAAAGAGGCGGAGTTATATTTCCTTCAGCGACTTTCAGCAACTGTACATATGCATTACACGTCTCGTCTTTGTGCTGCGTTCCTCCAGTGCTATGTTTACTGCATTGCAACAATACACCAAGTTCAATCACACAAATTAAATCCTGGGAGAATTTGTGGCTACCTTAATCCGATATAAGGAGAAAGCTATCATACGTTTGAACGGTGCAGGAGTAGTGTTACTTGTTTTTAAAAAAGAGGCGGAGTTATATTTTCTTTTGCGACTGTCAGCAACTGTACATATGAATTACACGACTCGTGTTTGTGTTGTGTTCTTGCAGTGTAATGTTTACTGCGTTGCAACAATACACCAAGTTTAATCATACAAATTAAATCCTGGGAGATTTAGTGACTACCTTAATCAGACATCAGAAGAAAGCTATACGTTTGAACGGAGCAGAAGTAGCGTTACTTTTTTTTTAAGAAAGTGGCGGAGTTAAACTTTCTTAGGCGACTTTCAGCAACTGTACATATGCATTACACGTCTCGTCTTTGTGCTGCGTTCTTCCAGTGCTATGTTTACTGAGTTCCAACAATACACCAAGTTCAATCACACAAATTAAACACTGGGAGAATTTGTGGCTACCTTAATGCGATATCAGGAGAAAGCTATGATACGTTTGAATGGAGAAAAGTGTAGCGTTACTTGTTT
Organism: Amblyomma americanum; assembly: GCF_052857255.1. Taxonomy (NCBI): domain Eukaryota; kingdom Metazoa; phylum Arthropoda; class Arachnida; order Ixodida; family Ixodidae; genus Amblyomma; species Amblyomma americanum. Next base: position 131,213,878 of record NC_135507.1, read on the forward strand.
TTTAAAAAAGAGGCGGAGTTATATTTTCTTCAGCGACTTTCAGCAACTCTAAATATGCATTACACGTCTCGTCTTTGTCCTGCGTTCTTCCCGCGCTATATTTACTGTGTTGCAACAATACACCAAGTTCAATCATACAAATTAAACCCTGGGAGAAATTGTGGCTACCTTAATCCGATATCAGGAGAAACCTATCATACGTTTGAATGGAGCAGGAGTAGCATTACATCTTTTTAAAAAAGAGGCGGAGTTATATTTTCTTCAGCGACTTTCAGCGACTGTACATAGGCATTACACGTCTCGTCTTTGTGCTGCGTTCTTTCAGTGCAATGTATTCAGCGTTGCAACAATACACCAAGTTCAATCATACAAATTAAACCCTGGGAGAAATTGTGGCTACCTTAATGCTACATCAGAAGAAAGCTACACGTTTGAACGGAGCAGAAGTAGCGTTAATTGTTTTTAAAAAAGAGGCGGAGTTATATTTTGATCAGCGACTTTCAGCAACTGTACATATGCATTACACGTCTCGTCTTTCTGCTGCGTTCATCCAGTGCTATGTTTACTGTGTTCCAACAATACGCCAAGCTCAATCATACAAATTAAACCCTGGGAAAATTTGTGGCTTCCTTAATCCTATATCAGGACAAAGCTATCATACGCTTGAACAGAGCAGGAGTGGCGTTAGTTGTTTTTAAAAAAGAGGCGGAGTTATATTTTGATCAGCGACTTTCAGCAACTTTACATTTGCATTACACATATCCTCTTTGTGCTGCGTTCTTCCAGTGCTATGTTTACTGTGTTCCAACAATACACCAAGTTTAATCATACAAATTAAACACTGGGAGAATTTGTGGCTACCTTAATCCAAAATCAGGAGAAAGCTATCATACGTTTGAAAGGAGCAGGCGTAGCGTTACATATTTTTAAAAAAGAGGCGGAGCTATATTTTCTTCAGCGACTTTCAGCAACTATACATATGCATTACACGTCTCGTCTTTGTGCTGCGTTCTTCCAGTGCTATGTTTACTGTCTTCCAACAATACACTAAGTTCAATCCCAAGAATTTAAACCCGAAGAATTTGTGCCTACCTTAATCCGATATAAGGAGAAAGCTATCATACGTTTTAATGGAGCAGAGGTAGCGTTACTTGTTTTTTTTTTAAATAGGCGTAGGTATATTCTCTTCAGCGACTTTCAGCAACTGTAGATATTCATTACACGTCTCATCTTTGTGCTGCGTTCTTTCAGTGCTATGTAATCTGCGTTGCAACAATACGCGAAGTTCAATCATACAAATTAAACCCTGGGAAAATTTGTGGCTTCCTTAATCCGATATCAGGAGAAAGCTATCATACGCTTGAACAGAGCAGGAGTAGCGTTACTTGTTTTTAAGAAAGAGGCGGAGTTATATTTTCTTCAGCGACTTTCAGCAACTGTACATATGCATTACACAACTCGTATTTGTGCTGCGTTCTTCCAGTGCTATGTTTACTGTGTTCCAACGAAACACCAAGATCAATTGCGCGAATTTAACCCCGAAGAATTTGTGCCTACCTTAATCCGATATCAGGAGAAAGCTATCATACGTTTGAACGGAGGAGGGGTAGCGTTACTTGTTTTTTAAAATAGAGGCGGAGTTATATTTTCTTCAGCGACTTTCAGCAAGTGTACATATGCATTACACGTCTCGTCTTTGTGCTGCGTTCCTCCAGTGCTATGTTTACTGTGTTCTAACAATACATCAAGTTCAATCGTACAAATTTAACCCCGAAGAATTTGTGCCTACCTTAATCCGATATCAGGAGAAAGCTATCATACGTTTGAACGGAGCAGGAGTAGCGTTACTTGTTTTTTAAAAAAAGAAGCGGAGTTAAATTCTCTTCAGCGACTTTAAGCAACTATACAAATGCATTACACGTCTCGTCTTTGTGCTGCGCTCTTCCAGTGTAATGTTTACTGCATTGCAACAATACACCAAGTTCAATCACACAAATTAAATCCTGGGAGAATTTGTGGCTACCTTAATCCGATATAAGGAGAAAGCTATCATACGTTTGAACGGTGCAGGAGTAGTGTTACTTGTTTTTAAAAAAGAGGCGGAGTTATATTTTCTTTTGCGACTGTCAGCAACTGTACATATGAATTACACGACTCGTGTTTGCGTTGTGTTCTTGCAGTGTAATGTTTACTGCGTTGCAACAATACACCAAGTTTAATCATACAAATTAAATCCTGGGAGATTTAGTGACTACCTTAATCAGACATCAGAAGAAAGCTATACGTTTGAACGGAGCAGAAGTAGCGTTACTTTTTTTTTAAGAAAGTGGCGGAGTTAAACTTTCTTAGGCGACTTTCAGCAACTGTACATATGCATTACACGTCTCGTCTTTGTGCTGCGTTCTTCCAGTGCTATGTTTACTGAGTTCCAACAATACACCAAGTTCAATCACACAAATTAAACACTGGGAGAATTTGTGGCTACCTTAATGCGATATCAGGAGAAAGCTATGATACGTTTGAATGGAGAAAAGTGTAGCGTTACTTGTTTTTTAAAAAAGAGGCGGAGTTATATTTTCTTCAGCGACTTTCAGCAACTGTAAATATGCATTACACGTCTCGTCTTTGTCCTGCGTTCTTCCCGCGCTATATTTACTGTGTTGCAACAATACACCAAGTTCAATCATACAAATTAAACCCTGGGAGAAATTGTGGCTACCTTAATCCGATATCAGGAGAAACCTATCATACGTTTGAATGGAGCAGGAGTAGCATTACATCTTTTTAAAAAAGAGGCGGAGTTATATTTTCTTCAGCGACTTTCAGCGACTGTACATAGGCATTACACGTCTCGTCTTTGTGCTGCGTTCTTTCAGTGCTATGTATTCAGCGTTGCAACAATACACCAAGTTCAATCATACAAATTAAACCCTGGGAGAAATTGTGGCTACCTTAATGCTACATCAGAAGAAAGCTACACGTTTGAACGGAGCAGAAGTAGCGTTAATTGTTTTTAAAAAAGAGGCGGAGTTATATTTTGATCAGCGACTTTCAGCAACTGTACATATGCATTACACGTCTCGTCTTTCTGCTGCGTTCATCCAGTGCTATGTTTACTGTGTTCCAACAATACGCCAAGCTCAATCATACAAATTAAACCCTGGGAAAATTTGTGGCTTCCTTAATCCTATATCAGGACAAAGCTATCATACGCTTGAACAGAGCAGGAGTGGCGTTAGTTGTTTTTAAAAAAGAGGCGGAGTTATATTTTGATCAGCGACTTTCAGCAACTTTACATTTGCATTACACATATCCTCTTTGTGCTGCGTTCTTCCAGTGCTATGTTTACTGTGTTCCAACAATACACCAAGTTCAATCATACAAATTAAACACTTGGAGAATTTGTGGCTACCTTAATCCGATATCAGGAGAAACCTAACATACGTTTGAATGCAGCAGGAGTAGCATTACATCTTTTTAAAAAAGAGGCGGAGTTATATTTTCTTCAGCAACTGTACATATGCAATACACGTCTCGTCTTTGTGCTGCGTTCTTCCAGTGCTATGTTTACTGTGTTCCAACAATACGCCAAGTTCAATCATACAAATTAAAAACTGGGAGAATTTGTGGCTACCTTAATCCGATATCACGAGAAAGCTATCATACGTTTGAACAGAGAAGGAGTAGCGTTACTTGTTTTTTTGAAAAAAGTGGCGGAGTTATATTTTCTTCAGCGACATTCAGCAACTCTACATATGCATTACACGTCTCGTCTTTGTGCTGCATTCTTCCAGTTCTATGTTTACAGAGCTCCAACAATACACCAAGTTCAATCATAAACATTAAACACTGGGAGAATTGGTGGCTACCTTAATCCGATATCAGGAGAAAGCTATCATACATATGAATGGAGAAGGAGTAGCGTTACTGGTTTTTAAAAAAGAGGCGGAGTTATATTTCCTTCAGAGACTTTCAGCAACTGTACATATGCATTACACGTCTCGTCTTTGTGCTGCGTTCTTCCAGTGCTATGTTTACTGTGTTCTAACAATACATCAAGTTCAATCGTACAAATTTAACCCCGAAGAATTTGTGCCTACCTTAATCCGATATCAGGAGAAAGCTATCATACGTTTGAACGGAGCAGGAGTAGCGTTACTTGTTTTTTAAAAAAAGAGGCGGAGTTATATTCTCTTCAGCGACTTTAAGCAACTATACAAATGCATTACATGTCTCGTCTTTGTGCTGCGCTCTTCCAGTGTAATGTTTACTGCATTGCAACAATACACCAAGTTCAATCACACAAATTAAATCCTGGGAGAATTTGTGGCTACCTTAATCCGATATAAGGAGAAAGCTATCATACGTTTGAACGGTGCAGTAGTAGTGTTACTTGTTTTTAAAAAAGAGGCGGAGTTATATTTTCTTTTGCGACTGTCAGCAACTGTACATATGAATTACACGTCTCGTGTTTGTGTTGTGTTCTTGCAGTGTAATGTTTACTGCGTTGCAACAATACACCAAGTTCAATCATACAAATTAAATCCTGGGAGATTTTGTGACAACCTTAATCCGACATCAGAAGAAAGCTATACGTTTGAACGGAGCAGAAGTAGCGTTACTTTTTTTTTAAGAAAGTGGCGGAGTTAAACTTTTTTAGGCGACTTTCAGCAACTGTACATATGCATTACACGTCTCGTCTTTGTGCTGCGTTCTTTCAGTGCTATGTATTCTGCGTTGCAACAATACACCAAGTTCAATCATACAAATTAAACCCTGGGAGAAATTGTGGCTACCTTAATGCTACATCAGAAGAAAGCTACACGGTTGAACGGAGCAGAAGTAGCGTTAATTGTTTTTAAAAAAGAGGCGGAGTTATATTTTGATCAGCGACTTTCAGCAACTGTACATATGCATTACACGTCTCGTCTTTCTGCTGCGTTCATCCAGTGCTATGTTTACTGTGTTCCAACAATACGCCAAGCTCAATCATACAAATTAAACCGTGGGAAAATTTGTGGCTACCTTAATCCGAAATCAGGAGAAAGCTATCATACGTTTGAAAGGAGCAGGCGTAGCGTTACTTGTCTTTTAAAAAAGTGGCGGAGTTATATTTTCTTCAGCGACTTTCAGCAACTGTACATATGCATTACACGTCTCGTCTTTGTGCTGCGTTCTTCAAGTGCTATGTTTACTGTGTTCCAACAATACACCAAGTTAAATCATACAAATTAAACACTTGGAGAATTTGGGGCTGCCTTAATCCGATATCAGGAGAAACCTAACATACGTTTGAATGCCGCAGGAGTAGCATTACATCTTTTTAATACACCAAGTTCAATCATAAACATTAAACACTGGGAGAATTGGTGGCTACCTTGATCCGATATCAGGAGAAAGCTATCATACATATGAATGGAGAAGGAGTAGCGTTACTTGTTTTTTAAAAAAGCGGCGGAGTTATATTTCCTTCAGCGACTTTCAGCAACTGTACATATGCATTACACGTCTCGTCTTTGTGCTGCGTTATTTCAGTGCTATGTTTACTGTGTTCCAACAATACATCAAGTTCAATCGTGCAAATTGAACCCTGGGAGAATATGTGCCTACCTCAATCAGATATCAGGAGAAAGCTATCATACGTTTGAACAGAGCAGGAGTAGCGTTACTTGTTTTTCAAAAAAGAGGCGGAGTTATATTCTCTTCAGCGACTTTCAGCAACTGTAGATATGCATTACACGTCTCCTCTTTGTGCTGCGTTCTTTCAGTGCTATGTATTCTGCGTTGCAACAATACGCCAAGTTCAATCATACAAATTAGACCCTGGGAAAATTTGTGGCTTCCTTAATCCGCTATCAGGAGAAAGCTATCATACACTTGAACAGAGCAAGAGTTTCGTTACTTGTTTTTAAAAAAGAGGCGGAGTTATATTTTGATCAGAGACTTTCAGCAACTGTACATATGCATTACACGTCTCGTCTTTGTGCTGCGTTTTTCCAGTGCTATGTTTACTGTGTTCCAACAATACACCAAGTTCAATCCCAAGAATTTAACCCCGAAGAATTTGTGCCTACCTTAATCCGATATAAGGAGAAAGCTATCATACGTTTTAATGGAGCAGAGGTAGCGTTACTTGTTTTTTCTTTAAAATAGGCGGAGTTATATTTTCTTTAGCGACTTTCAGCAACTGTACATGTGTATTACACAACTCGTATTTGTGCTGCGTTCTTCCAGTGCTATGTTTACTGTGTTCCAACAAAACACCAAGTTCAATTGCACAAATTTAACCATGAAGAGTGTGTGCCCACCTTAATCCGATATCAGGAGAAAGCTATCATACGTTTGAACGGAGCAGGAGTAGCGTTACTTGTTTTTTAAAAAAGAGGCGGAGTTATATTTCCTTCAGCGACTTTCAGCAACTGTACATATGCATTACACGTCTCGTCTTTGTGCTGCGCTCTTCCAGTGTAATGTTTACTGCGTTGCAACAATACACCAAGTTCAATCACACAAATTAAATCCTGGGAGAATTTGTGGCTACCTTAATCCGATATAAGGAGAAAGCTATCATACGTTTGAACGGTGCAGGAGTAGTGTTACTTGTTTTTAAAAAAGAGGCGGAGTTATATTTTCTTTTGCGACTGTCAGCAACTGTACATATGAATTACACGTCTCGTGTTTGTGTTGTGTTCTTGCAGTGTAATGTTTACTGCGTTGCAACAATACACCAAGTTCAATCATACAAATTAAATCCTGGGAGATTTTGTGACAACCTTAATCCGACATCAGAAGAAAGCTATACGTTTGAACGGAGCAGAAGTAGCGTTACTTTTTTTTTAAGAAAGTGGCGGAGTTAAACTTTTTTAGGCGACTTTCAGCAACTGTACATATGCATTACACGTCTCGTCTTTGTGCTGCGTTCTTTCAGTGCTATGTATTCTGCGTTGCAACAATACACCAAGTTCAATCATACAAATTAAACCCTGGGAGAAATTGTGGCTACCTTAATGCTACATCAGAAGAAAGCTACACGGTTGAACGGAGCAGAAGTAGCGTTAATTGTTTTTAAAAAAGAGGCGGAGTTATATTTTGATCAGCGACTTTCAGCAACTGTACATATGCATTACACGTCTCGTCTTTCTGCTGCGTTCATCCAGTGCTATGTTTACTGTGTTCCAACAATACGCCAAGCTCAATCATTCAAATTAAACCGTGGGAAAATTTGTGGCTACCTTAATCCGAAATCAGGAGAAAGCTATCATACGTTTGAAAGGAGCAGGCGTAGCGTTACTTGTCTTTTAAAAAAGTGGCGGAGTTATATTTTCTTCAGCGACTTTCAGCAACTGTACATATGCATTACACGTCTCGTCTTTGTGCTGCGTTCTTCAAGTGCTATGTTTACTGTGTTCCAACAATACACCAAGTTAAATCATACAAATTAAACACTTGGAGAATTTGGGGCTGCCTTAATCCGATATCAGGAGAAACCTAACATACGTTTGAATGCCGCAGGAGTAGCATTACATCTTTTTAATACACCAAGTTCAATCATAAACATTAAACACTGGGAGAATTGGTGGCTACCTTGATCCGATATCAGGAGAAAGCTATCATACATATGAATGGAGAAGGAGTAGCGTTACTTGTTTTTTAAAAAAGCGGCGGAGTTATATTTCCTTCAGCGACTTTCAGCAACTGTACATATGCATTACACGTCTCGTCTTTGTGCTGCGTTATTTCAGTGCTATGTTTACTGTGTTCCAACAATACATCAAGTTCAATCGTGCAAATTGAACCCTGGGAGAATATGTGCCTACCTCAATCAGATATCAGGAGAAAGCTATCATACGTTTGAACAGAGCAGGAGTAGCGTTACTTGTTTTTCAAAAAAGAGGCGGAGTTATATTCTCTTCAGCGACTTTCAGCAACTGTAGATATGCATTACACGTCTCCTCTTTGTGCTGCGTTCTTTCAGTGCTATGTATTCTGCGTTGCAACAATACGCCAAGTTCAATCATACAAATTAGACCCTGGGAAAATTTGTGGCTTCCTTAATCCGCTATCAGGAGAAAGCTATCATACACTTGAACAGAGCAAGAGTTTCGTTACTTGTTTTTAAAAAAGAGGCGGAGTTATATTTTGATCAGAGACTTTCAGCAACTGTACATATGCATTACACGTCTCGTCTTTGTGCTGCGTTTTTCCAGTGCTATGTTTACTGTGTTCCAACAATACACCAAGTTCAATCCCAAGAATTTAACCCCGAAGAATTTGTGCCTACCTTAATCCGATATAAGGAGAAAGCTATCATACGTTTTAATGGAGCAGAGGTAGCGTTACTTGTTTTTTCTTTAAAATAGGCGGAGTTATATTTTCTTTAGCGACTTTCAGCAACTGTACATGTGTATTACACAACTCGTATTTGTGCTGCGTTCTTCCAGTGCTATGTTTACTGTGTTCCAACAAAACACCAAGTTCAATTGCACAAATTTAACCATGAAGAGTGTGTGCCCACCTTAATCCGATATCAGGAGAAAGCTATCATACGTTTGAACGGAGCAGGAGTAGCGTTACTTGTTTTTTAAAAAAGAGGCGGAGTTATATTTCCTTCAGCGACTTTCAGCAACTGTACATATGCATTACACGTCTCGTCTTTGTGCTGCGCTCTTCCAGTGTAATGTTTACTGCGTTGCAACAATACACCAAGTTCAATCACACAAATTAAATCCTGGGAGAATTTGTGGCTACCTTAATCCGATATAAGGAGAAAGCTATCATACGTTTGAACGGTGCAGGAGTAGTGTTACTTGTTTTTAAAAAAGAGGCGGAGTTATATTTTCTTTTGCGACTGTCAGCAACTGTACATATGAATTACACGTCTCGTGTTTGTGTTGTGTTCTTGCAGTGTAATGTTTACTGCGTTGCAACAATACACCAAGTTCAATCATACAAATTAAATCCTGGGAGATTTTGTGACAACCTTAATCCGACATCAGAAGAAAGCTATACGTTTGAACGGAGCAGAAGTAGCGTTACTTTTTTTTTAAGAAAGTGGCGGAGTTAAACTTTTTTAGGCGACTTTCAGCAACTGTACATATGCATTACACGTCTCGTCTTTGTGCTGCGTTCTTTCAGTGCTATGTATTCTGCGTTGCAACAATACACCAAGTTCAATCATACAAATTAAACCCTGGGAGAAATTGTGGCTACCTTAATGCTACATCAGAAGAAAGCTACACGGTTGAACGGAGCAGAAGTAGCGTTAATTGTTTTTAAAAAAGAGGCGGAGTTATATTTTGATCAGCGACTTTCAGCAACTGTACATATGCATTACACGTCTCGTCTTTCTGCTGCGTTCATCCAGTGCTATGTTTACTGTGTTCCAACAATACGCCAAGCTCAATCATTCAAATTAAACCGTGGGAAAATTTGTGGCTACCTTAATCCGAAATCAGGAGAAAGCTATCATACGTTTGAAAGGAGCAGGCGTAGCGTTACTTGTCTTTTAAAAAAGTGGCGGAGTTATATTTTCTTCAGCGACTTTCAGCAACTGTACATATGCATTACACGTCTCGTCTTTGTGCTGCGTTCTTCAAGTGCTATGTTTACTGTGTTCCAACAATACACCAAGTTAAATCATACAAATTAAACACTTGGAGAATTTGGGGCTGCCTTAATCCGATATCAGGAGAAACCTAACATACGTTTGAATGCCGCAGGAGTAGCATTACATCTTTTTAATACACCAAGTTCAATCATAAACATTAAACACTGGGAGAATTGGTGGCTACCTTGATCCGATATCAGGAGAAAGCTATCATACATATGAATGGAGAAGGAGTAGCGTTACTTGTTTTTTAAAAAAGCGGCGGAGTTATATTTCCTTCAGCGACTTTCAGCAACTGTACATATGCATTACACGTCTCGTCTTTGTGCTGCGTTATTTCAGTGCTATGTTTACTGTGTTCCAAAAATACATCAAGTTCAATCGTGCAAATTGAACCCTGGGAGAATATGTGCCTACCTCAATCAGATATCAGGAGAAAGCTATCATACGTTTGAACAGAGCAGGAGTAGCGTTACTTGTTTTTCAAAAAAGAGGCGGAGTTATATTCTCTTCAGCGACTTTCAGCAACTGTAGATATGCATTACACGTCTCCTCTTTGTGCTGCGTTCTTTCAGTGCTATGTATTCTGCGTTGCAACAATACGCCAAGTTCAATCATACAAATTAGACCCTGGGAAAATTTGTGGCTTCCTTAATCCGCTATCAGGAGAAAGCTATCATACACTTGAACAGAGCAAGAGTTTCGTTACTTGTTTTTAAAAAAGAGGCGGAGTTATATTTTGATCAGAGACTTTCAGCAACTGTACATATGCATTACACGTCTCGTCTTTGTGCTGCGTTTTTCCAGTGCTATGTTTACTGTGTTCCAACAATACACCAAGTTCAATCCCAAGAATTTAACCCCGAAGAATTTGTGCCTACCTTAATCCGATATAAGGAGAAAGCTATCATACGTTTTAATGGAGCAGAGGTAGCGTTACTTGTTTTTTCTTTAAAATAGGCGGAGTTATATTTTCTTTAGCGACTTTCAGCAACTGTACATGTGTATTACACAACTCGTATTTGTGCTGCGTTCTTCCAGTGCTATGTTTACTGTGTTCCAACAAAACACCAAGTTCAATTGCACAAATTTAACCATGAAGAGTGTGTGCCCACCTTAATCCGATATCAGGAGAAAGCTATCATACGTTTGAACGGAGCAGGAGTAGCGTTACTTGTTTTTTAAAAAGAGGCGGAGTTATATTTCCTTCAGCGACTTTCAGCAACTGTACATATGCATTACACGTCTTGTCTTTGTGCTGCGCTCTTCCAGTGTAATGTTTACTGCGTTGCAACAATACACCAAGTTCAATCACACAAATTAAATCCTGGGAGAATTTGTGGCTACCTTAATCCGATATAAGGAGAAAGCTATCATACGTTTGAACGGTGCAGGAGTAGTGTTACTTGTTTTTAAAAAAGAGGCGGAGTTATATTTTCTTTTGCGACTGTCAGCAACTGTACATATGAATTACACGTCTCGTCTTTGATCTGCGTTCTTTCAGTGCTATGTTTACTGTGTTCCAACAATACGCCAAGTTCAATCATACAAATTAAACACTGGGAGAATTTGTGGCTACCTTAATCCGATATCACGAGAAAGTTATCATACATTTGAACGGAGCAGGAGTAGCGTTACTTGTTTTTTAAAAAGTGGCGGATTTATATTTCTTTAAGCGATTTTCAGCAACTGTAAATATGCATTACACGTCTCGTGTTTGTGTTGTGTTCTTGCAGTATAATGTTTACTGCGTTGCAACAATACACCAAGTTCAATCATACAAAAATAAATCCTGGGAGATTTTGTGACTACCTTAATCCGACATCAGAAGAAAGCTATACGTTTGAACGGAGCAGAAGTAGCGTTACTTTTTTTTAAGAAAGTGCCGGAGTTAAACTTTCTTAGGCGACTTTCAGCAACTGTACATATGCATTACACGTCTCGTCTTTGTGCTCCGTTCTTCCAGTGCTATGTTTACTGAGTTCCAACAATACACCAAGTTCAATCACACAAATTAAACACAGGGAGAATTTGTGGCTACCTTAATGCGATATCAGGAGAAAGCTTTGATACGTTTGAATGGAGAAAAGAGTAGCGTTACTTGTTTTTTAAAAAGAGGCGGAGTTATATTTTCTTCAACGACTTTCAGCAAATGTAAATATGCATTACACGTCTCGTCTTTGTCCTGCGTTCTTCCCGCGCTATATTTACTGTGTTGCAACAATACACCAAGTTCAATCATACAAATTAAACCCTGGGAGAAATTGTGGCTACCTTAATCCGATATCAGGAGAAACCTATCATACGTTTCAATGGAGCAGGAGTAGCATTACATCTTTTTAAAAAGAGGCGGAGTTATATTTTCTTCAGCGACTTTCAGCGACTGTACATATGCATTACACGTCTCGTCTTTGTGCTGCGTTCTTTCAGTGCTATGTATTCTGCGTTGCAACAATACACCAAGTTCAATTATACAAATTAAACCCTGGGAGAATTTGTGGCTACCTTAATCCGATATCAGGAGAAACCTGTCTTATGTTTGAATGGAGCAGGAGTAGCATTACATCTTTTCAAAAAAGAGGCGGAGTTATATTTTCTTCAGCGACTTTCAGCAACTGTACATATGCATTACACGTCTCGTCTTTGTGCTGCGTTCTTTCAGTGCTATGTTTACTGTGTTCCAACAATACATGAAGTTCAATCGTGCAAATTGAACGCTGGGAGAATATGTGCCTACCTCAATCAGATATCAGGAGAAAGCTATCATACGTTTGAACAGAGCAGGAGTAGCGTTACTTGTTTTTCAAAAAAGAGGCGGAGTTATATTCTCTTCAGCGACATTCAGCAACTGTAGATATGCATTACACGTCTCCTCTTTGTGCTGCGTTCTTTCAGTGCTATGTATTCTGCGTTGCAACAATACGCCAAGTTCAATCATACAAATTAGACCCTGGGAAAATTTGTGGCTTCCTTAATCCGCTATCAGGAGAAAGCTATCATACACTTGAACAGAGCAGGAGTTTTGTTACTTGTTTTTAAAAAAGAGGCGGAGTTATATTTTGATCAGAGACTTTCAGCAACTGTACATATGCATTACACGTCTCGTCTTTGTGCTGCGTTTTTCCAGTGCTATGTTTACTGTGTTCTAACAATACATCAAGTTCAATCGTACAAATTTAACCCCGAAGAATTTGTGCCTACCTTAATCCGATATCAGGAGAAAGCTATCATACGTTTGAACGGAGCAGCAGTAGCGTTACTTGTTTTTTAAAAAAAGAGGCGGAGTTATATTCTCTTCAGCGACTTTAAGCAACTATACAAATGCATTACACGTCTCGTCTTTGTGCTGCGTTCTTCCAGTGCTATGTTTACTGTGTTCTAACAATACATCAAGTTCAATCGTACAAATTTAACCCCGAAGAATTTGTGCCTACCTTAATCCCATATCAGGAGAAAGCTATCATACGTTTGAACGGAGCAGGAGTAGCGTTACTTGTTTTTTAAAAAAGAGGCGGAGTTATGTTCTCTTCAGCGACGTTAAGCAACTATACAAATGCATTACACGTCTCGTCTTTGTGCTGCGCTCTTCCAGTGTAATGTTTACTGCATTGCAAAAATACACCAAGTTCAATCACACAAATTAAATCCTGGGAGAATTTGTGGCTACCTTAATTCGATATAAGGAGAAAGCTATCATACGTTTGAACGGTGCAGGAGTAGTGTTCCTTTTTTTAAAAAAGAGGCGGAGTTATATTTTCTTTTGCGACTGTCAGCAACTGTACATATGAATTACACGTCTCGTGTTTGTGTTGTGTTCTTGCAGTGTAATGTTTACTGCGTTGCAACAATACACCAAGTTCAATCATACAAATTAAATCCTGGGAGATTTTGTGACTACCTTAATCCGACATCAGAAGAAAGCTATACGTTTGAACGGAGCAGAAGTAGCGTTACTTTTTTTTAAGAAAGTGGCGGAGTTAAACTTTCTTAGGCGACTTTCAGCAACTGTACATATGCATTACACGTCTCGTCTTTGTGCTGCGTTCTTTCAGTGCTATGTTTACTGTGTTCCAACAATACATGAAGTTCAATCGTGCAAATTGAACGCTGGGAGAATATGTGCCTACCTCAATCAGATATCAGGAGAAAGCTATCATACGTTTGAACAGAGCAGGAGTAGCGTTACTTGTTTTTCAAAAAAGAGGCGGAGTTATATTCTCTTCAGCGACTTTCAGCAACTGTACATATGCATTACACGTCTCGTCTTTGTGCTGCGTTCTTTCAGTGCTATGTTTACTGTGTTCCAACAATACATGAAGTTCAATCGTGCAAATTGAACGCTGGGAGAATATGTGCCTACCTCAATCAGATATCAGGAGAAAGCTATCATACGTTTGAACAGAGCAGGAGTAGCGTTACTTGTTTTTCAAAAAAGAGGCGGAGTTATATTCTCTTCAGCGACTTTCAGCAACTGTAGATATGCATTACACGTCTCCTCTTTTTGCTGCGTTCTTTCAGTGCTATGTATTCTGCGTTGCAACAATACGCCAAGTTCAATCATACAAATTAGACCCTTGGAAAATTTGTGGCTTCCTTAATCCGCTATCAGGAGAAAGCTATCATACACTTGAACAGAGCAGGAGTTTTGTTACTTGTTTTTAAAAAAAGGCGGAGTTATATTTTGATCAGAGACTTTCAGCAACTGTACATATGCATTACACGTCTCGTCTTTGTGCTGCGTTTTTCCAGTGCTATGTTTACTGTGTTCTAACAATACATCAAGTTCAATCGTACAAATTTAACCCCGAAGAATTTGTGCCTACCTTAATCCGATATCAGGAGAAAGCTATCATACGTTTGAACGGAGCAGCAGTAGCGTTACTTGTTTTTTTAAAAAAAGAGGCGGAGTTATATTCTCTTCAGCGACTTTAAGCAACTATACAAATGCATTACACGTCTCGTCTTTGTGCTGCGTTCTTCCAGTGCTATGTTTACTGTGTTCTAACAATACATCAAGTTCAATCGTACAAATTTAACCCCGAAGAATTTGTGCCTACCTTAATCCGATATCAGGAGAAAGCTATCATACGTTTGAACGGAGCAGGAGTAGCGTTACTTGTTTTTTAAAAAAGAGGCGGAGTTATATTCTCTTCAGCGACGTTAAGCAACTATACAAATGCATTACACGTCTCGTCTTTGTGCTGCGCTCTTCCAGTGTAATGTTTACTGCATTGCAAAAATACACCAAGTTCAATCACACAAATAAATCCTGGGAGAATTTGTGGCTACCTTAATTCGATATAAGGAGAAAGCTATCATACGTTTGAACGGTGCAGGAGTAGTGTTCCTTTTTTTAAAAAAGAGGCGGAGTTATATTTTCTTTTGCGACTGTCAGCAACTGTACATATGAATTACACGTCTCGTGTTTGTGTTGAGTTCTTGCAGTGTAATGTTTACTGCGTTGCAACAATACACCAGGTTCAATCATACAATATAAATCCTGGGAGATTTTGTGACTACCTTAATCCGACATCAGAAGAAAGCTATACGTTTGAACGGAGCAGAAGTAGCGTTACTTTTTTTTTAAGAAAGTGGCGGAGTTAAACATTCTTAGGCGACTTTCAGCAACTGTACATATGCATTACACGTCTCGTCTTTGTGCTGCGTTCTTCCAGTGCTATGTTTACTGAGTTCCAACAATACACCAAGTTCAATCACACAAATTAAACACAGGGAGAATTTGTGGCTACCTTAATGCAATATCAGGAGAAAGCTATGATACGTTTGAATGGAGAAAAGAGTAGCGTTACTTGTTTTTTAAAAAAGAGGCGGAGTTATATTTTCTTCAGCGACTTTCAGCAACTGTAAATATGCATTACACGTCTCGTCTTTGTCCTGCGTTCTTCCCGCGCTATATTTACTGTGTTGCAACAATACACCAAGTTCAATCATACAAATTAAACCCTGGGAGAAATTGTGGCTACCTTAATACGATATCAGGAGAAACCTATCATACGTTTGAATGGAGCAGGAGTAGCATTACATCTTTTTAAAAAAGAGGCGGAGTTATATTTTCTTCAGCGACTTTCAGCAACTGTAAATATGCATTACACGTCTCGTCTTTGTGCTGCGTTCTTCCAGTGCTATGTTTACTGTGTTCCAACAATACACCAAGTTCAATCATACAAATTAAACCCTGGGAGAAATTGTGGCTACCTTAATCCTACATCAGAAGAAAGCTACACGTTTGAACGGAGCAGAAGTAGCGTTAATTGTTTTTAAAAAAGAGGCGGGGTTATATTTTGATCAGCGACTTTCAGCAACTGTACATATGCATTACACGTCTCGTCTTTCTGCTGCGTTCATCCAGTGCTATGTTTACTGTGTTCCAACAATACGCCAAGCTCAATCATACAAATTAAACCCTGGGAAAATTTGTGGCTTCCTTAATCCTATATCAGGACAAATCTATCATACGCTTGAACAGAGCAGGAGTAGCGTTAGTTGTTTTTAAAAAAGAGGCGGAGTTTTATTTTGATCAGCGACTTTCAGCAACTTTACATATGCATTACACATCTCCTCTTTGTGCTGCGTTCTAACAGTGCTATGTTTACTGTGTTCCCACAATACACCAAGTTAAATCATACAAATTAAACACTGGGAGAATTTGTGGCTACCTTAATCCGAAATCAGGAGAAAGCTATCATACGTTTGAAAGGAGCAGGCGTAGCGTTACTTGTCTTTTAAAAAAAGTGGCGGAGTTATATTTTCTTCAGCGACTTTCAGCAACTAAACATATACATTACACGTCTCGTCTTTGTGCTGCGTTCTTCAAGTGCTATGTTTACTGTGTTCCAACAATACACCAAGTTCAATCATACAAATTAAACACTTGGAGAAGTTGTGGCTACCTAAATCCGATATCAGGAGAAACCTAAAATACGTTTGAATTCAGCAGGAGTAGCATTACATCTTTTTAAAAAAGAGGCGGAGTTATATTTTCTTCAGCGACTTTCAGCAACTGTACATATGCATTACACGTCTCGTCTTTGTGCTGCGTTCTTCCAGTGCTATCTTTACTGTGTTCCAACAATACGCCAAGTTCAATCATACAAATTAAAAACTGGGAGAATTGGTGGCTACCTTAATCCGCTATCACGAGAAAGCTATCATACGTTTGAACAGAGAAGGAGTAGCGTTACTTGTTTTTTTGAAAAAAGTGGCGGAGTTATATTTTCTTCAGCGACATTCAGCAACTGTACATATGCATTACACGTCTCGTCTTTGTGCTGCGTTCTTCCAGTGCTATGTTTACAGAGCTCCAACAACACACCAAGTTCAATCATAAAAATTAAACACTGGGAGAATTGGTGGCTACCTTAATCCGATATCAGGAGAAAGCTATCATACATATGAATGGAGAAGGAGTAGCGTTACTTGTTTTTTTAAAAAAGAGGCGGAGTTATATTTCCTTCAGCGACTTTCAGCAACTGTACATATGCATTACACGTCTCGTCTTTGTGCTGCGTTCTTTCAGTGCTATGTTTACTGTGTTCCAACAATACATCAAGTTCAATCGTGCAAATTGAACCCTGGGAGAATATGTGCCTACCTCAATCAGATATCAGGAGAAAGCTATCATACGTTTGAACAGAGCAGGAGTAGCGTTACTTTTTTTCAAAAAAGAGGCGGAGTTATATTCTCTTCAGCGACTTTCAGCAACTGTAGATATGCATTACACGTCTCCTCTTTGTGCTGCGTTCTTTCAGTGCTGTGTATTCTGCGTTGCAACAATACGCCAAGTTCAATCATACAAATTAGACCCTGGGAAAATTTGTGGCTTCCTTAATCCGCTATCAGGAGAAAGCTATCATACACTTGAACAGAGCAGGAGTTTCGTTACTTGTTTTTAAAAAAGAGGCGGAGTTATATTTTGATCAGAGACTTTCAGCAACTGTACATATGCATTACAAGTCTCGTCTTTGTGCTGCGTTTTTCCAGTGCTATGTTTACTGTGTTCCAACAATACAACAAGTTCAATCCCAAGAATTTAACCCCGAAGAATTTGTGCCTACCTTAATCCGATATAAGGAGAAAGCTATCATACGTTTTAATGGAGCAGAGGTAGCGTTACTTGTTTTTTCTTTAAAATAGGCGGAGTTATATTTTCTTCAGCGACTTTCAGCAACTGTACATGTGTATTACACAACTCGTATTTGTGCTGCGTTCTTCCAGTGCTATGTTTACTGTGTTCCAACAAAACACCAAGTTCAATTGCACAAATTTAACCCTGAAGAGTTTGTGCCTACCTTAATCCGATATCAGGAGAAAGCTATCATACGTTTGAACGGAGCAGGAGTAGCGTTACTTGTTTTTTAAAAAAGAGGCGGAGTTATATTTCCTTCAGCGACTTTCAGCAACTGTACATATGCATTACACGTCTCGTCTTTGTGCTGCGCTCTTCCAGTGTAATGTTTACTGCGTTGCAACAATACACCAAGTTCAATCACACAAATTAAATCCTGGGAGATTTTGTGGCTACCTTAATCCGATATAAGGAGAAAGCTATCATACGTTTGAAAGGAGGAGGGGTAGTGTTACTTGTTTTTTAAAATACAGGCGGAGTTATATTTTCTTCAGCGACTTTCAGCAACTGTACATATGCATTACACGTCTCGTCTTGGTGCTGCGTTCTTCCAGTGCTATGTTTACTGTGTTACAACAATACACCAAGTTCAATCCCAAGAATTTAACCCCGAAGAATTTGTGCCTACCTTAATCTGATATAAGGAGAATGCTATCATACGTTTTAATGGAGCAGGAGTAGCGTTACTTGTCTTATAAAAAAGTGGCGGAGCTATATTTTCTTCTGCGACTTTCAGCAACTGTACATATGCATTACAAGTCTCGTCTTTGTGCTGCGTTCTTCCAGTGCTATGTTTACAGAGCTTCAACAATACACCAATTTCAATCATAAACATTAAACACTGGGAGAATTGGTGGCTACCTTAATCCAATATCAGGAGAAAGCTATGATACGTTTGAATGGAGAAAGGAGTAGCGTTAATTGTTTTTTAAAAAAGAGGCGGAGTTATATTTTCTTCAGCGACTTTCAGCAACTGTAAATATGCATTACACGTCTCGTATTTGTCCTGAGTTCTTCCCGCGCTATATTTACTGTGTTGCAACAATACACCAAGTTCAATCATACAAATTAAACCCTGGGAGAATTTGTGGCTACCTTAATCCGACATCAGAAGAAAGCTACACGTTTGAATGGAGCAGAAGTAGCGTTAATTGTTTTTAAAAAGAGGCGGAGTTATATTTTGATCAGCGACTTTCAGCAACTGTACATATACATTACATGTCTCGTCTTTGTGCTGCGTTCTTCCAGTGCTATGTTTACTGTGTTCCAACAATACTCCAAGTTCAATCATACAAATTAAACACTGGGAGAATTTGTGGCTACCTTAATCCGATATCAGGAGAAACCTGTCATACGTTTTTATGGAGCAGGAGTAGCATTACATCTTTTTAAAAAAGAGGCTTAGTTATGTTTTCTTCACCGACTTTCAGCGACTGTACATATGCATTACATATCTCGTCTTTGTGCTGCGTTCTTTCAGTGCTATCTTTAGAGAGCTCCAACAATACACCAAGTTCAATCATACAAAAAAAACCCTGGGAGAATTTGTGGCTACATTAATCCGACTTCAGAAGAATGCTACACGTTTGAACGGAGCAGAAGTAGCGTTAATTGTTTTTTTTTAAGAGGCGGAGTTATATTTTCTCCAGCGACTTTCAGCAACTGTACATATGCATTACATGTCTCGTCTTTGTGCTGCGTTCATCCAGTGCTGTGTTTACTGTGTTCCAACAATACGCCAAGCTCAATCATACAAATTAAACACTGGGAGCATTTGTGGCTACCTTAATCCGATATCACGAGAAAGCTATCATACGTTTGAACAGAGCAAGAGTAGCGTTACTTGTCTTTTAAAAAAGTGGCGGAGATATATTTTCTTCAGCGACTTTCAGCACCTGTACATATGCATTACACGTCTCGTCTTTGTGCTGCGTTCTTCCAGTGCTATGTTTACAGAGCTCCAACAATACACCAAGTTCAACCATAAACAATAAACACTGGGAGAATTGGTGGCTACCTTAATCCGATATCAGGAGAATGCTATCATACGTTTGAATGATGCAGGAGTAGCGTTACTTGTTTATAAAAAAGAGGCGGAGATATATTTCCTTCAGCGACTTTCAGCAACTGTAGATATGCGTTGCACGTCTCGTCTTAGTGCTGCGTTCTTTCGGTGCTATGTATTCTGCGTTGCAACAATACGCCAAGTTCAATCATACAAATTAAACCCTGGGAAAATTTGTGGCTTCCTTAATCCTATATCAGGAGAAAGCTATCATACGCTTGAACAGAGAAGGAGTAGCGTTACTTGTTTTGAAAAAAAGAGGCGGAGTTATATTTTCCTCAGCGAATTTCAGCAACTGTAAATATGCATTACACGTCTCGTCTTTGTCCTGCGTTCTTCCCGCGCTATATTTACTGTGTTGCAACAATACACCAAGTTCAATCCCAAGAATTTAACCCCGAAGAATTTGTGCCTACCTTAATCTGATATAAGGAGAAAACTATCATACGTTTTAATAGACCAGAGGTAGCGTTACTTGTTTTTTTTAAATAGGCGGAGTTATATTTTCTTCAGCGACTTTCAGCAACTGTACATATACATTACACAACTCGTATTTGTGCTGCGTTCTTCCAGTGCTATGTTTACTGTGTTCCAACAAAACACCAAGTTCAATTGCACAAATTTAACCCCGAAGAATTTGTGCCTCCCTTAATCCGATATCAGGAGAAAGCTATCATACGTTTGAAAGGAGGAGGGGTAGTGTTACTTGTTTTTTAAAATACAGGCGGAGTTATATTTTCTTCAGCGACTTTCAGCAACTGTACATATGCATTACACGTCTCGTCTTGGTGCTGCGTTCTTCCAGTGCTATGTTTACTGTGTTACAACAATACACCAAGTTCAATCCCAAGAATGTAACCCCGAAGAATTTGTTCCTACCTTAATCCGATATAAGGAGTATGCTATCATACGTTTTAATGGAGCAGGAGTAGCGTTACTTGTCTTATAAAAAAGTGGCGGAGCTATATTTTCTTCTGCGGCTTTCAGCAACTGTACATATGCATTACAAGTCTCGTCTTTGTGCTGCGTTCTTCCAGTGCTATGTTTACAGAGCTTCAACAATACACCAATTTCAATCATAAACATTAAACACTGGGAGAATTGGTGGCTACCTTAATCCGATATCAGGAGAAAGCTATCTTACGTTTGAATGGAGCAGGAGTAGCGTTACTTGTTTTTTAAAAAAAGAGGCGGAGATATATTTCCTTCAGCGACTTTCAGCAACTGTACATATGCATTACATGTCTCGTCTTTGTGCTGCGTTCTTCCAGTGCTATGTTTACTGTGTTCCAACAATACACCAAGTTCAATCGTGCAAATAAATCCTGGGAGAATTTGTGGCTACCTCAATCAGATATCAGGAGAAAGCTATCATACGTTTGAACGGAGCAGGAGTAGCGTTACTTGTTTTTTAAAAAGTGGCGGAGTTATGTTTCTTTAAGCGACTTTCAGCAACTGTACATTTGCATTAGACGTCTCGTGTTTGTGTTGTGTTCTTGCAGTGTAATGTTTACTGCGTTGCAACAATACAACAAGTTCAATCATACAAAAATAAATCCTGGGAGAATTTGGGGCTACCTTAATCCGACATCAGAAGAAAGCTATACGTTTGAACGGAGCAGAAGTAGCGTTACTTTTTCTTTAAGAAAGTGGCAGAGTTAAATTTTCTTCAGCAACTTTCAGCAACTGTAAATATGCATTACACGTCTCGTCTTTGTGCTGCGTTCTTCTAGTGCTATGTTTACTGAGTTCCAACAATACACCAAGTTCCACAACACAAATTAAACCCTGGGAGAATTTGTGGCTACCTTAATCCGATATCAGGAGGAAGATATCATACGTTTGAACTTACCAGGGGTAGTGTTACTTGTTTTTTATAAAAGAGGCGGAGTTATACTTTCTTCAGCGACTTTCAGCAACAGTACATATGCATTACACGTCTCAGCTTTGTGCTGCGCTCGTTCATTGCTGTGTATTCTGCGTTGCAACAATACACCAAGTTCAATCATACAAATTAAACCCTGGGAAAATTTGTGGCTTCCTTAACCCGATATCAGCAGAAAGCTATCATACGTTTGAACGGAGCAGGAGTAGCGTTAATTGGTTTTAAAAAAGAGGCGGTGTTATATTTTGATCAGCGACTTTCAGCAACTGTACATATGCATTACACGTCTCGTCTTTGTGCAGCGTTCTTTCAGTGCTATCTATTCTGCGTTGGAACAATACATCAAGTTCAATCATACAAATTAAACCCTGGGATAATTTGTGGCTACCTTAATCCGACATCAGAAGAAAGCTATACGTTTGAACGGAGCAGGAGTAGCGTTAATTGTTTTTTTTAAAAAGAGGCGGAGTTATATTTTGATCAGCGACTTTCAGCAACTGTACATATGCATTACACGTCTCGTCTTTGTCCTGCGTTCTTCCCACGCTATATTTACTGTGTTGCAACAATACACCAAGTTCAATCATACAAATTAAACCCTGGGAGAATTTGTGGCTTGCTTAATCCGATATGAGGAGAAAACTATTATACGTTTGAACAGAGCAGGGGTAGAGTTACTTGTTTTTAAAAAAGAGGCGGAGTTATATTTTCTTCAGCGACTTTCAGCAACTGTACATATACATTACACGTCTCGTCTTTGAGCTGCGTTCTTCCAGTGCTATGTTTACTGTGTTCCAACAATACCCCAAGTTCAATCATACAAATTAAACCCTGGGAGAGTTTGTGGCTACCTTAATCCGATATCACGAGAAAGTTATCATACATTTGAACGCATCAGGAGTAGCGTTAATTGTTTTTTAAAAAGTGGCGGAGTTATATTCCTTTAAGCGACTTTCAGCAACTGTACATATGCATTACACGTCTCGTGTTTGTGTTGTGTTCTTGCAGTGTAATGTTTACTCCGTTGCAACAATACACCAAGTTCAATCATACAAATTAAATCCTGGGAGAATTTGTGGCTACCCTAATCTGACATCAGAAGAAAGCTATACGGTAGAACGGAGCAGAAGTAGCGTTACTTTTTTTTTAAGAAAGTGGCGGAGTTAAACTTTCTTAGGCGACTTTCAGCAACTGTACATATGCATTACACGTCTCGTCTTTGTGCTGCGTTCTTCCAGTGCTATGTTTACTGAGTTCCAACAATACACCAAGTTCAATCACACAAATTAAACACTGGGAGAATTTTTGGCTACCTTAATCCAATATCAGGAGAAAGCTATGATACGTTTGAATGGAGAAAGGAGTAGCGTTACTTGTTTTTTTAAAAAGAGGCGGAGTTATATTTTCTTCAGCGACTTTCAGCAACTGTAAATATGCATTACACGTCTCGTCTTTGTCCTGCGTTCTTCCCACGCTATATTTACTGTGTTGCAACAATACACCAAGTTCAATCATACAAAATAAACCCTGGGAGAATTTGTGGCTACCTTAATCCGATATCAGGAGAAACCTATCATACGTTTGAATGAAGCAGGAGTAGCATTGCATCTTTTTAAAAAAGAGGCGGAGTTATATTTTCTTCAGCGACTTTCAGCGACTGTACATATGCATAACACGTCTCGTCTTTGTGCTGCGTTCTTTCAGTGCTATGTATTCTGCGTTGCAACAATACACCAAGTTCAATCATACAAATTATACCCTGGGAGAAATTGCGGCTACCTTAATCCGACATCAGAAGAAAGCTACACGTTTGAACAGAGCAGAAGTAGCGTTAATTGTTTTTAAAAAAGAGGCGGAGTTATATTTTGATCAGCGACTTTCAGCAACTGTACATATACATTACACGTCTCGTCTTTGTGCTGCGTTTTTCCAGTGCTTGTTTACTGTGTTCCAACAATACACCAAGTTCAATCATACAAATTAAACCCTGGGAGAATTTGTGGCTTCCTTAATCCGACTTCAGATGAAAGCTACACGTTTGAACGGAGCAGAAGTAACGTTAATTGTTTTTAAAAAAGAGGCGGAGTTATATTTTGATCAGCGACTTTCAGCAACTGTACATATACATTACATGTCTCGTCTTTGTGCTGCGTTCTTCCAGTGCTATGTTTACTGTGTTCCAACAATACTCCAAGTTCAATCATACAAATTAAACACTGGGAGAATTTGTGGCTACCTTAGTCCGATATCAGGAGAAACCTGTCATACGTTTTTATGGAGCAGGAGTAGCATTACATCTTTTTAAAAAAGAGGCTTAGTTATGTTTTCTTCACCGACTTTCAGCGACTGTACATATGCATTACACGTCTCGTCTTTGTGCTGCGTTCTTTCAGTGCTATCTTTAGAGAGCTCCAACAATACACCAAGTTCAATCATACAAATTAAACCCTGGGAGAATTTGTGGCTACATTAATCCGACTTCAGAAGAAAGCTACACGTTTGAACGGAGCAGAAGTAGCGTTAATTGTTTTTTTTAAGAGGCGGAGTTATATTTTCTCCAGCGACTTTCAGCAACTGTACATATGCATTACACGTCTCGACTTTGTGCTGCGTTCATCCAGTGCTGTGTTTACTGTGTTCCAACAATACGCCAAGCTCAATCATACAAATTAAGCACTGGGAGCATTTGTGGCTACCTTAATCCGATATCACAAGAAAGCTATCATACGTTTGAACAGAGCAGGAGTAGCGTTACTTGTCTTTTAAAAAAGTGGCGGAGTTATATTTTCTTCAGCGACTTTCAGCAACTGTACATATGCATTACACGTCTCGACTTTGTGCTGCGTTCATCCAGTGCTGTGTTTACTGTGTTCCAACAATACGCCAAGCTCAATCATACAAATTAAGCACTGGGAGCATTTGTGGCTACCTTAATCCGATATCACGAGAAAGCTATCATACGTTTGAACAGAGCAGGAGTAGCGTTACTTGTTTATAAAAAAGAGGCGGAGTTATATTTCCTTCAGCGACTTTCAGCAACTGTAGATATGCGTTGCACGTCTCGTCTTAGTGCTGCGTTCTTTCGGTGCTATGTATTCTGCGTTGCAACAATACGCCAAGTTCAATCATACAAATTAAACCCTGGGAAAATTTGTGGCTTCCTTAGTCCTATATCAGGAGAAAGCTATCATACGCTTGAACAGAGCAGGAGTAGCGTTACTTGTTTTTAAAAAAGAGGCGGAGCTATATTTTTTTCAGCGACTTTCAGCAACTATACATATGCATTACACGTCTCGTCTTTGTGCTGTGTTCTTCCAGTGGTATGTTTACTGTCTTCCAACAATACACCAAGTTCAATCCCAAGAATTTAACCCCGAAGAATTTGTGCCTACCTTAATCCGATAAAAGGAGAAAGCTATCATACGTTTTAATAGACCAGAGGTAGCGTTACTTGTTTTTTTTTTTAAAATAGGCGGTGTTATATTTTCTTCAGCGACTTTCAGCAACTGTACATATGCATTACACAACTCGTATTTGTGCTGCGTTCTTCCAGTGCTATGTTTACTGTGTTCCAACAAAACACCAAGTTCAATTGCACAAATTTAACCCCGAAGAATTTGTGCCTACCTTAATCCGATATCAGGAGAAAGCTATCATACGTTTGAACGGAGGAGGGGTACAGTTACTTGTTTTTTTTTAAAATTGAGGCGGAGTTATATTTTCTTCAGCGACTTTCAGCAACTATACATATGCATTACACCTCTCATCTTTGTCCTGCGTTCTTTCCGCGATATGCTTACTGTGTGGCAACAATACACCAAGTGGAATCTAACAAATTAAACCCTGGGAGAGTTTGTGGCTATATTAATCCGATATCAAGAGAAAGCTATCATATGTTTGAACGGAGCAGGGGTCGCATTACTTGTTTTTAAAAAAAGAGGCGGAGTTATATTTTCTTCAGCGAATTTCAGCAACTGTAAATATGCATTACACGTCTCGTCTTTGTCCTGCGTTCTTCCCGCGCTATATTTACTGTGTTGCAACAATACACCAAGTTCAATCCCAAGAATTTAACCCCGAAGAATTTGTGCCTACCTTAATCTGATATAAGGAGAAAACTATCATACGTTTTATAGGACCAGAGGTAGCGTTACTTGTTTTTTTTTTAAATAGGCGGAGTTATATTTTCTTCAGCGACTTTCAGCAACTGTACATATACATTACACAACTCGTATTTGTGCTGCGTTCTTCCAGTGCTATGTTTACTGTGTTCCAACAAAACACCAAGTTCAATTGCACAAATTTAACCCCGAAGAATTTGTGCCTACCTTAATCCGATATCAGGAGAAAGCTATCATACGTTTGAATGGAGCAGGAGTAGCGTTACTTGTTTTTTAAAAAAAGAGGCGGAGATATATTTCCTTCAGCGACTTTCAGCAACTGCACATATGCATTACACGTCTCGTCTTTGTGCTGCGTTCTTCCAGTGCTATGTTTACTGTGTTCCAACAATACACCAAGTTCAATCGTGCAAATTAAATCCTGGGAGAATTTGTGGCTACCTCAATCAGCTATCAGGAGAAAGCTATCATACGTTTGAACGGAGCAGGAGTAGCGTTACTTGTTTTTTAAAAACTGGCGGAGTTATGTTTCTTTAAGCGACTTTCAGCAACTGTACATATGCATTACACGTCTCGTGTTTGTGTTGTGTTCTTGCAGTGTAATGTTTACTGCGTTGCAACAATACACCAAGTTCAATCATACAAAAATAAATCCTGGGAGAATTTGGGGCTACCTTAATCCGGCATCAGAAGAAAGCTATACGTTTGAACGGAGCAGAAGTAGCGTTACTTTTTCTTTAAGAAAGTGGTCGAGGTAAATTTTCTTTAGCAACTTTCAGCAACTGTAAATATGCATTACACGTCTCGTCTTTGTGCTGTGTTCTTCTAGTGCTATGTTTACTGAGTTCCAACAATACACCAAGTTCAATCATGCAAATTAAACCCTGGGAGAATTTGTGGCTACCTTAATCCGATATCGGGAGAAAGCTATCATACGTTTGAACGGAGCAGGAGTAGCGTTACTTGTTTTTAAAAAGTGGCGGAGTTATGTTTCTTTAAGCGACTTTCAGCAACTGTACATATGCATTACACGTCTCGTGTTTGTGTTGTGTTCTTGCAGTGTAATGTTTACTGCGTTGCAACAATACACCAAGTTCAATCATACAAAAATAAATCCTGGGAGAATTTGGGGCTACCTTAATCCGGCATCAGAAGAAAGCTATACGTTTGA
The DNA here is from genome assembly GCF_052857255.1 of Amblyomma americanum. Lineage (NCBI taxonomy): Eukaryota > Metazoa > Arthropoda > Arachnida > Ixodida > Ixodidae > Amblyomma > Amblyomma americanum. The sequence goes on from NC_135507.1 coordinate 131,240,873, forward strand.
ACGGAGCAGAAGTAGCGTTACTTTTTCTTTAAGAAAGTGGTCGAGGTAAATTTTCTTTAGCAACTTTCAGCAACTGTAAATATGCATTACACGTCTCGTCTTTGTGCTGTGTTCTTCTAGTGCTATGTTTACTGAGTTCCAACAATACACCAAGTTCAATCATGCAAATTAAACCCTGGGAGAATTTGTGGCTACCTTAATCCGATATCGGGAAGAAGATATCATAATTTTGAACTTAGCAGGGGTAGTGTTACTTGTTTTTTATAAAAGAGGCGGGGTTATATTTTCTTCAGCGACTTTCAGCAACTGTAGATATACATTACACGTCTCGTCTTTGTGCTGCGTTCTTTCAGTGCTATGTATTCTGCGTTGCAACAATACGCCAAGCTCAATCATACAAATTAAACTCTGGGAAAATTTGTGGCTTCCTTAATCCGATATCAGGAGAAAGCTATCATACCTTTGAACAGAGCAGGAGTAGCGTTACTTGTTTTTAACAAAGAGGCGGAGTTATATTTTGATTAGCGACTTTCAGCAACTGTACATATGCATTACACGTCTCGTCTTTGTGCTGCGTTCTTCTTTTATTTATTTATACAAATACCTCACAGGTTCCACACTTGGAACATTGCGTGAGGGGAGGGGTCACAATATTTAGCAGACAAAAGATGGTACAAATTGGAAAGAACAAAAAATAAACAATATTAAATACATTGGACTGCAAACAATGATTACACCGTACATGAAAAAAAAACCGTAATATATTGACTCAGAGGAAAAACAGCAAACAAATAGTGGCACTGCATGGATTTGACAACACATACGAAAACAATTTATGTACAATATCATGGATGCATGAAATTGGTCAATTCAGTTCTATGTTTAATGAGTTCCAACAATACATCAAGTTCAATCATACAAATTAAACCCTGGGAAAATTTGTGGCTTCCTTAATCCGATATGAGGAGAAAACTATCATACGTTTGAACGGAGCAGGGGTAGCGTTACTTGTTTTTAAAAAAGAGGCGGAGTTATATTTTCTTCAGCAACTTTCAGCAACTGTAAATATGCATTACACGTCTCGTCTTTGTCCTGCGTTCTTCCCGCGCTATATTTACTGTGTTGCAACAATACACCAAGTTCAATCATACAAATTAAACCCTTGGGAGAATTTGTGGCTACCTTAATCCGATATCAGGAGGAAGATATCATACGTTTGAACTTAGCAGGGGTAGTGTTACTTGTTTTTTATAAAAGAGGCGGAGTTATACTTTCTTCAGCGACTTTCAGCAACAGTACATATGCATTACACGTCTCAGCTTTGTGCTGCGTTCGTTCATTGCTGTGTATTCTGCGTTGCAACAATACACCAAGTTCAATCATACAAATTAAACCCTGGGAAAATTTGTGGCTTCCTTAATCCGATATCAGCAGAAAGCTATCATACGTTTGAACGGAGCAGGAGTAGCGTTAATTGGTTTTAAAAAAGAGGCGGAGTTATATTTTGATCAGCGACTTTCAGCAACTGTACATATGCATTACACGTCTCGTCTTTGTGCTGCGTTCTTTCAGTGCTATCTATTCTGCGTTGGAACAATACATCAAGTTCAATCATACAAATTAAAACCTGGGATAATTTGTGGCTACCTTAATCCGACATCAGAAGAAAGTATACGTTTGAACGGAGCAGGAGTAGCGTTAATTGTTTTTTTTTAAAAAGAGGCGGAGTTATATTTTGATCAGCGACTTTCAGCAACTGTACATAAGCATTAAAAGTCTCGTCTTTGTCCTGCGTTCTTCCCACGCTATATTTACTGTGTTGCAACAATACACCAAGTTCAATCATACAAATTAAACCCTGGGAGAATTTGTGGCTTGCCTAATCCGATATGAGGAGAAAACTAATATACGTTTGAACAGAGCAGGGGTAGCGTTACTTGTTTTTAAAAAAGAGGCGGAGTTATATTTTCTTCAGCGACTTTCAGCAACTGTAAATATGCATTACACGTCTCGTCTTTGTCCTGCGTTCTTCGCACGCTATATTTACTGTGTTGCAACAATACACCAAGTTCAATCATACAAAATAAACCCTGGGAGAATTTGTGGCTACCTTAATCCGATATCAGGAGAAACCTATCATACGTTTGAATGAAGCAGGAGTAGCATTGCATCTTTTTAAAAAAGAGGCGGAGTTATATTTTCTTCAGCGACTTTCAGCGACTGTACATATGCATTACACGTCTCGTCTTTGTGCTGCGTTCTTTCAGTGCTATGTATTCTGCGTTGCAACAATACACCAAGTTCAATCATACAAATTATACCCTGGGAGAAATTGTGGCTACCTTAATCCGACATCAGAAGAAAGCTACACGTTTGAACAGAGCAGAAGTAGCGTTAATTGTTTTTAAAAAAGAGGCGGATTTATATTTTGATCAGCGACTTTCAGCAACTGTACATATACATTACACGTCTCGTCTTTGTCCTGCGTTCTTCCCACGCTATATTTACTGTGTTGCAACAATACACCAAGTTCAATCATACAAAATAAACCCTGGGAGAATTTGTGGCTACCTTAATCCGATATCAGGACAAACCTATCATACGTTTGAATGAAGCAGGAGTAGCATTGCATCTTTTTAAAAAAGAGGCGGTGTTATATTTTCTTCAGCGACTTTCAGCGACTGTACATATGCATTACACGTCTCGTCTTTGTGCTGCGTTCTTTCAGTGCTATGTATTCTGCGTTGCAACAATACACCAAGTTCAATCATACAAATTATACCCTGGGAGAAATTGTGGCTACCTTAATCCGACATCAGAAGAAAGCTACACGTTTGAACAGAGCAGAAGTAGCGTTAATTGTTCTTAAAAAAGAGGCGGAGTTATATTTTGATCAGCGACTTTCAGCAACTGTACATATACAATACACGTCTCGTCTTTGTGCTGCGTTTTTCCAGTGCTTGTTTACTGTGTTCCAACAATACACCAAGTTCAATCATACAAATTAAACACTGGGAGAATTTGTGGCTACCTTATTCTGATATCAAGAGAAACCTGTCATACGTTTGAATGGAGCAGGAGTAGCATTACATCTTTTTAAAAAAGAGGCTTAGTTATATTTTCTTCACCGACTTTCAGCGACTGTACATATGCATTACACGTCTCGTCTTTGTGCTGCGTTCTTTCAGTGCTATGTTTACAGAGCTCCAACAATACACCAAGTTCAATCATACAAATTAAACCCTGGGAGAATTTGTGGCTTCCTTAATCCGACTTCAGAAGAAAGCTACACGTTTGAACGGAGCAGAAGTAACGTTAATTGTTTTTTTTAAGAGGCGGAGTTATATTTTCTCCAGCGACTTTCAGCAACTGTACATATGCATTACACGTCTCGTCTTTGTGCTGCGTTCATCCAGTGCTGTGTTTACTGTGTTTCAACAATACGCCAAGCTCAATCATACAAATTAAGCACTGGGAGCATTTGTGGCTACCTTAATCCGATATCACGAGAAAGCTATCATACGTTTGAACAGAGCAGGAGTAGCGTTACTTGTCTTTTAAAAAAGTGGCGGAGTTATATTTTCTTCAGCGACTTTCAGCAGCTGTACATATGCATTACACGTCTCGTCTTTGTGCTGCGTTCTTCCAGTGCTATGTTTACAGACCTCCAACAATACACCAAGTTCAATCATAAACATTAAACACTGGGAGAATTGGTGGCAACCTTAATCCGATATCAGGAGAATGCTATCATACGTTTGAATGAAGCAGGAGTAGCGTTACTTGATTATAAAAAAGAGGCGGAGTTATATTTCCTTCAGCGACTTTCAGCAACTGTAGATATGCGCTACACGTCTCGTCTTAGTGCTGCGTTCTTTCAGTGCTATGTATTCTGCGTTGCAACAATACGCCAAGTTCAATCATACAAATTAAACCCTGGGAAAATTTGTGGCTTCCTTAATCCTATTTCAGGAGAAAGCTATCATACGCTTGAACAGAGCAGGAGTAGCGTTACTTGTTTTTAAAAAAGAGGCGGAGCTATATTTTTTTCAGCGACTTTCAGCAACTATACATATGCATTACACGTCTCGTCTTTGTGCTGTGTTCTTCCAGTGATATGTTTACTGTCTTCCAACAATACACGAAGTTCAATCCCAAGAATTTAACCCCGAAGAATTTGTGCCTACCTTAATCCGATATAAGGAGAAAGCTATCATACGTTTTAATGGACCAGAGTTAGCGTTACTTGTTTTTTTTAAAATAGGCGGAGTTATATTTTCTTCAGCGACTTTCAGCAACTGTACATATGCATTACACAACTCGTATTTGTGCTGCGTTCTTCCAGTGCTATGTTTACTGTGTTCGAACAAAACACCAATTTCAATTGCACAAATTTAACCCCGAAGAATTTGTGCCTACCTTAATCCGATATCAGGAGAAAGCTATCATACGTTTGAACGGAGGAGGGGCACAGTTACTTGTTTTTTTTTTAAATTGAGGCGGAGTTATATTTTCTTCAGCGACTTTCAGCAACTATACATATGCATTACACGTCTCATCTTTGTCCTGCGTTCTCTCCGCGCTATGCTTACTGTGTGGCAACAATACACCAAGTGGAATCTAACAAATTAAACCCTGGGAGAATTTGTGGCTACCTTAATCCGATATCAAGAGAAAGCTATCATACGTTTGAAAGGAGGAGGGGTAGTGTTACTTGTTTTTTAAAATACAGGCGGAGTTATATTTTCTTCAGTGACTTTCAGCAACTGTACATATGCACAACACGTCTCGTCTTGGTGCTGCGTTCTTCCAGTGCTATGTTTACTGTGTTCCAACAATACACTAAGTTCAATCCCAAGAATTTAACCCCGAAGAATTTGTGCCTACATTAATCCGATATAAGGAGAAAGCTATCATACGTTTTAATGGAGCAGGAGTAGCGTTACTTGTCTTTTAAAAAAGTGGCGGAGCTATATTTTCTTCAGCGACTTTCAGCAACTGTACATATGCATTACAAGTCTCGTCTTTGTGCTGCGTTCTTCCAGTGCTATGTTTACAGAGCTTCAACAATACACCAAGTTCAAACATAAACATTAAACACTGGGAGAATTGGTGGCTACCTTAATCCGATATCAGGAGAAAGCTATCATACGTTTGAATGGAGCAGGAGTAGCGTTACTTGTTTTTAAAAAAGAGGCGGAGTTATATTTTCTTCAGCGACTTTCAGCAACTGTAAATATGCATTACACGTCTCGTCTTTGTCCTGCGTTCTTCGCACGCTATATTTACTGTGTTGCAACAATACACCAAGTTCAATCATACAAAATAAACCCTGGGAGAATTTGTGGCTACCTTAATCCGATATCAGGAGAAACCTATCATACGTTTGAATGAAGCAGGAGTAGCATTGCATCTTTTTAAAAAAGAGGCGGAGTTATATTTTCTTCAGCGACTTTCAGCGACTGTACATATGCATTACACGTCTCGTCTTTGTGCTGCGTTCTTTCAGTGCTATGTATTCTGCGTTGCAACAATACACCAAGTTCAATCATACAAATTATACCCTGGGAGAAATTGTGGCTACCTTAATCCGACATCAGAAGAAAGCTACACGTTTGAACAGAGCAGAAGTAGCGTTAATTGTTTTTAAAAAAGAGGCGGATTTATATTTTGATCAGCGACTTTCAGCAACTGTACATATACATTACACGTCTCGTCTTTGTCCTGCGTTCTTCCCACGCTATATTTACTGTGTTGCAACAATACACCAAGTTCAATCATACAAAATAAACCCTGGGAGAATTTGTGGCTACCTTAATCCGATATCAGGACAAACCTATCATACGTTTGAATGAAGCAGGAGTAGCATTGCATCTTTTTAAAAAAGAGGCGGTGTTATATTTTCTTCAGCGACTTTCAGCGACTGTACATATGCATTACACGTCTCGTCTTTGTGCTGCGTTCTTTCAGTGCTATGTATTCTGCGTTGCAACAATACACCAAGTTCAATCATACAAATTATACCCTGGGAGAAATTGTGGCTACCTTAATCCGACATCAGAAGAAAGCTACACGTTTGAACAGAGCAGAAGTAGCGTTAATTGTTCTTAAAAAAGAGGCGGAGTTATATTTTGATCAGCGACTTTCAGCAACTGTACATATACAATACACGTCTCGTCTTTGTGCTGCGTTTTTCCAGTGCTTGTTTACTGTGTTCCAACAATACACCAAGTTCAATCATACAAATTAAACACTGGGAGAATTTGTGGCTACCTTATTCTGATATCAAGAGAAACCTGTCATACGTTTGAATGGAGCAGGAGTAGCATTACATCTTTTTAAAAAAGAGGCTTAGTTATATTTTCTTCACCGACTTTCAGCGACTGTACATATGCATTACACGTCTCGTCTTTGTGCTGCGTTCTTTCAGTGCTATGTTTACAGAGCTCCAACAATACACCAAGTTCAATCATACAAATTAAACCCTGGGAGAATTTGTGGCTTCCTTAATCCGACTTCAGAAGAAAGCTACACGTTTGAACGGAGCAGAAGTAACGTTAATTGTTTTTTTTAAGAGGCGGAGTTATATTTTCTCCAGCGACTTTCAGCAACTGTACATATGCATTACACGTCTCGTCTTTGTGCTGCGTTCATCCAGTGCTGTGTTTACTGTGTTTCAACAATACGCCAAGCTCAATCATACAAATTAAGCACTGGGAGCATTTGTGGCTACCTTAATCCGATATCACGAGAAAGCTATCATACGTTTGAACAGAGCAGGAGTAGCGTTACTTGTCTTTTAAAAAAGTGGCGGAGTTATATTTTCTTCAGCGACTTTCAGCAGCTGTACATATGCATTACACGTCTCGTCTTTGTGCTGCGTTCTTCCAGTGCTATGTTTACAGACCTCCAACAATACACCAAGTTCAATCATAAACATTAAACACTGGGAGAATTGGTGGCAACCTTAATCCGATATCAGGAGAATGCTATCATACGTTTGAATGAAGCAGGAGTAGCGTTACTTGATTATAAAAAAGAGGCGGAGTTATATTTCCTTCAGCGACTTTCAGCAACTGTAGATATGCGCTACACGTCTCGTCTTAGTGCTGCGTTCTTTCAGTGCTATGTATTCTGCGTTGCAACAATACGCCAAGTTCAATCATACAAATTAAACCCTGGGAAAATTTGTGGCTTCCTTAATCCTATTTCAGGAGAAAGCTATCATACGCTTGAACAGAGCAGGAGTAGCGTTACTTGTTTTTAAAAAAGAGGCGGAGCTATATTTTTTTCAGCGACTTTCAGCAACTATACATATGCATTACACGTCTCGTCTTTGTGCTGTGTTCTTCCAGTGATATGTTTACTGTCTTCCAACAATACACGAAGTTCAATCCCAAGAATTTAACCCCGAAGAATTTGTGCCTACCTTAATCCGATATAAGGAGAAAGCTATCATACGTTTTAATGGACCAGAGTTAGCGTTACTTGTTTTTTTTAAAATAGGCGGAGTTATATTTTCTTCAGCGACTTTCAGCAACTGTACATATGCATTACACAACTCGTATTTGTGCTGCGTTCTTCCAGTGCTATGTTTACTGTGTTCGAACAAAACACCAATTTCAATTGCACAAATTTAACCCCGAAGAATTTGTGCCTACCTTAATCCGATATCAGGAGAAAGCTATCATACGTTTGAACGGAGGAGGGGCACAGTTACTTGTTTTTTTTTTAAATTGAGGCGGAGTTATATTTTCTTCAGCGACTTTCAGCAACTATACATATGCATTACACGTCTCATCTTTGTCCTGCGTTCTCTCCGCGCTATGCTTACTGTGTGGCAACAATACACCAAGTGGTATCTAACAAATTAAACCCTGGGAGAATTTGTGGCTACCTTAATCCGATATCAAGAGAAAGCTATCATACGTTTGAAAGGAGGAGGGGTAGTGTTACTTGTTTTTTAAAATACAGGCGGAGTTATATTTTCTTCAGTGACTTTCAGCAACTGTACATATGCACAACACGTCTCGTCTTGGTGCTGCGTTCTTCCAGTGCTATGTTTACTGTGTTCCAACAATACACTAAGTTCAATCCCAAGAATTTAACCCCGAAGAATTTGTGCCTACATTAATCCGATATAAGGAGAAAGCTATCATACGTTTTAATGGAGCAGGAGTAGCGTTACTTGTCTTTTAAAAAAGTGGCGGAGCTATATTTTCTTCAGCGACTTTCAGCAACTGTACATATGCATTACAAGTCTCGTCTTTGTGCTGCGTTCTTCCAGTGCTATGTTTACAGAGCTTCAACAATACACCAAGTTCAAACATAAACATTAAACACTGGGAGAATTGGTGGCTACCTTAATCCGATATCAGGAGAAAGCTATCATACGTTTGAATGGAGCAGGAGTAGCGTTACTTGTTTTTTAAAAAAGAGGCGGAGATATATTTCCTTCAGCGACTTTCAGCAACTGTACATATGCATTACACGTCTCGTCTTTTTACTGCGTTCTTTCAGTGCTATGTATTCTGCGTTGCAACAATACGCCAAGTTCAATCGTGCAAATTAAATCCTGGGAGAATTTGCGGCTACCTCAATCAGATATCAGGAGAAAGCTATCATACGTTTGAACGGAGCAGGAGTAGCGTTACTTGTTTTTCAAAAAAGAGGCGGAGTTATATTCTCTTCAGCGACTTTCAGCAACTGTAGATATGCATTACACGTCTCGTCTTTGTACTGCGTTCTTTCAGTGCTATGTATTCTGCGTTGCAACAATACGCCAAATTCAATCATACAAATTAGACCCTGGGAAAATTTGTGGCTTCCTAAATTCGCTATCAGGAGAAAGCTATCATACACTTGAACAGAGCAGGAGTAGCGTTACTTGTTTTTAAAAAGAGGCGGAGTTATATTTTGATCAGCGACTTTCAGCAACTGTACATATGCATTACACGTCTCATCTTTGTGCTGCGTTCTTCCAGTGCTATGTTTACTGTGTTCCAACAATACACCAAGTTCAATCGTACAAATTTAACCCCGAAGAATTTGTGCCTACCTTAATCCGATATCAGGAGAAAGCTATCATACGTTTGAACGGAGGAGGAGTAGCGTTACTTGTTTTTTAAAAAAGAGGCGGAGTTATATTCTCTTCAGCGACTTTCAGCAACTATACAAATGCATTACACGTCTCGTCTTTGTGCTGCGCTCTTGCAGTGTAATGTTTACTGCGTTGCAACAATACACCAAGTTCAATCACACAAATTAAATCCCGGGAGAATTTGTGGCTACCTTAATCCGATATAAGGAGAAAGCTATCATACGTTTGAACGGTGCAGGAGTAGCGTTACTTTTTTTTTAAAAGTGGCGGAGTTATATTTCTTTAAGCGACTTTCAGCAACTGTACATATGCATTACACGCCTCGTGTTTGTGTTGTGTTCTTGCAGCGTAATGTTTACTGCGTTGCAACAATACACCAAGTTCAATCATACAAATTATATCCTGGGAGAATTTGGGGCTACCTTAATCCGACATCAGAAGAAAGCTATCATACGTTTGAACGGTGCAGGAGTAGCGTTACTTGTTTTTTAAAAAGTGGCGGAGTTATATTTCTTTAAGCGACTTTCAGCAACTGTACATATGCATTACACGTCTCGTGTTTGTGTTGTGTTCTTGCAGTGTAATGTTTACTGCGTTGCAACAATACACCAAGTTCAATCACACAAATTAAACACTGGGAGAATTTGTGGCTACCTCAATCAGATATCAGGAGAAAGCTATCATACGTTTGAACGGAGCAGGAGTAGCGTTAATTGCTTTTAAGAAAGAGGCGGAGTTATATTTCCTTCAGCGACTTTCAGCAACTGTAGATATGCGTTACACGTCTCGTCTTAGTGCTGCGTTCTTTCAGTGCTATGTATTCTGCGTTGCAACAATACGCCAAGTTCAATCATACAAATTATATCCTGGGAGAATTTGGGGCTACCTTAATCCGACATCAGAAGAAAGCTATCATACGTTTGAACGGTGCAGGAGTAGCGTTACTTGTTTTTTAAAAAGTGGCGGAGTTATATTTCTTTAAGCGACTTTCAGCAACTGTACATATGCATTACACGTCTCGTGTTTGTGTTGTGTTCTTGCAGTGTAATGTTTACTGCGTTGCAACAATACACCAAGTTCAATCATACAAATTATATCCTGGGAGAATTTGGGGCTACCTTAATCCGACATCAGAAGAAAGCTATACGTTTGAACGGAGCAGAAGTAGCGTTACTTTTTTTTTAAGAAAGTGGCGGAGTTAAACTTTCTTAGACGACTTTCAGCAACTGTAAATATGCATTACACGTCTCCTCTTTGTCCTGCGTTCTTCCCGCGCTATGTTTACTGTGTTGCAAATATACACCAAGTTGAATCATAGAAATTAAATCTGGGGAAAGTTTGTGGCTACCTGAATCTGATATGAGGAGAAAGGTATCATACGATTTAAAAAAGCAGGAGTAGCTTTAGTTCTATTTTATAAAGAGGCGGAGCTATATTTTTTTGCGGAATTTCAGCAACTATACATATGCATCACAAGTCTCGTTTTTGTGCTGCGTTCTTCCCGCGCTATGTTTACTGTGTTGCAAATATACACCAAGTTGAATCATACAAATTAAATCCGGGGAAAATTTGTGGCTACCTGAATCTGATAAGAGGAGAAAGCTATCATACGATTGAAGGAAGCAGGAGTAGCTTTACTTCTATTTTAAAAAGAGGCGGAGCTATATTTTCTTTGCGCACTTTCAGCAACTATACATATGCATTACACGTCTCGTCTTTTTGCTGCGTTCTTCCGGGCTATGTTTACTCTGTCGCAAATATACACCAAGTTGAATCATACAAATTAAATCTGGGGAAAATTTATGGCTACCTGTATCTGATATGAGGAGAAGGCGATCATACGATTGGAGGAAGCAGGAGTAGCACTACTTCTATTTTAAAAAAAGGCGGAGCTATACTTTCTTTGCGGACTTTCAGCAAATATACATATGCATTACACGTCTAGTTTTTGTGCTGCATTCTTCCCGCGCTATGTTTACTGTGTTGCAAATATACACCAAGTTGAATCATACAAATTAAATGTGGTGAAAATTTGAGGCTACCTGAATCTGATATGAGGAGAAAGATATCATACTATTGAAGGAAGCAGGGGTAGCTTTACTTCTATTTTAAAAAGAGGCGGAGCTTTATTTTCTTTGCGCACTTTCAGCAACTATACATATGCATTACACGTCTCGTCTTTGTGCTGCGTTCTACGGGCTGTTTACTGTGTTGCAAATATACACCAAGTTGAATCATACAAATTAAATCTGTGGAAAATTTGTGGCTACCTGTATCTGATATAAGGAGAAGGCGATCATACGATTGGAGGAAGCAGGAGTAGCTTTACTTCTATTTTAAAAAAAGGCGGAGCTATATTTTCTTTGCGGACTTTCAGCAAATATACCTATGCATTACACGTCTCGTCTTTGTGCTGCGTTCTTCCCGCGCTATGCTTACTGTGTTGCAAATACACACCAAGTTGAATCATAGAAATTAAATCCGCGGAAAATTTGTGGCTTCCTGAATCTGATATGAGGAGAAAGCTATCATTCGATTGAAGGAAGCAGGAGTAGCTTTACTGCTATTTTAAAAGAGGCGGAGCTATATTTTCTTTGCGGACTTTCAGCAACTATACATATGCATCACAAGTCTCGTCTTTGTGCTGCGTTCTTCCCGCGCTATGTTTACTGTGTTGCAAATATACACCAAATTGAATCATACAAAATAAATATGGGGAATATTTGTGGCTACCTGAATCTGATATGAGGAGAAAGCTGTCATACGATCGAAGAAAGCAGGAGTAGCTTTACTTCTATTTTAAAAAAAGGCGGAGCTATATTTTTTTGCGGACTTTCAGGAACTATACATATGCATCACAAGTCTTGTTTTTGTGCTGCGTTCTTCCCGCGCTATGTTTACTGTGTTGCAAATATACACCATGTTGAATCATACAAATTAAATCCGGGAAAATTTTGTGGCTACCTGAATCTGATAAGAGGAGAAAGCTATCATACGATTGAAGGAAGCAGGAGTAGCTTTACTTCTATTATAAAAAGAGGCGGGGCTATATTTTTTTTGAGGACTTTGAGCAACTATACATATGCATTACACGTCTCGTCTTTGTGCTGCGTTCTTCCCGCGCTATGTTTACTGTGTTGCCAATGTACACAAAGTTGAATCATACAAATTAAATCTGGGGAAAGTTTGTGGCTACCTGAATCTGATATGAGGAGAAAGGTATCATACGATTTAAAAAAGCAGGAGTAGCTTTAGTTCTATTTTATAAAGAGGCGGAGCTATATTTTTTTGCGGAATTTCAGCAACTATACATATGCATCACGTCTCGTTTTTGTGCTGCGTTCTTCCCGCGCTATGTTTACTGTGTTGCAAATATACACCAAGTTGAATCATACAAATTAAATCCGGGGAAAATTTGTGGCTACCTGAATCTGATAAGAGGAGAAAGCTATCATACGATTGAAGGAAGCAGGAGTAGCTTTACTTCTATTTTAAAAAGAGGCGGAGCTATATTTTCTTTGCGCACTTTCAGCAACTATACATATGCATTACACGTCTCGTCTTTTTGCTGCGTTCTTCCGGGCTATGTTTACTCTGTCGCAAATATACACCAAGTTGAATCATACAAATTAAATCTGGGGAAAATTTATGGCTACCTGTATCTGATATGAGGAGAAGGCGATCATACGATTGGAGGAAGCAGGAGTAGCACTACTTCTATTTTAAAAAAAGGCGGAGCTATACTTTCTTTGCGGACTTTCAGCAAATATACATATGCATTACACGTCTAGTTTTTGTGCTGCATTCTTCCCGCGCTATGTTTACTGTGTTGCAAATATACACCAAGTTGAATCATACAAATTAAATGTGGTGAAAATTTGAGGCTACCTGAATCTGATATGAGGAGAAAGATATCATACTATTGAAGGAAGCAGGGGTAGCTTTACTTCTATTTTAAAAAGAGGCGGAGCTTTATTTTCTTTGCGCACTTTCAGCAACTATACATATGCATTACACGTCTCGTCTTTGTGCTGCGTTCTACGGGCTGTTTACTGTGTTGCAAATATACACCAAGTTGAATCATACAAATTAAATCTGTGGAAAATTTGTGGCTACCTGTATCTGATATAAGGAGAAGGCGATCATACGATTGGAGGAAGCAGGAGTAGCTTTACTTCTATTTTAAAAAAAGGCGGAGCTATATTTTCTTTGCGGACTTTCAGCAAATATACCTATGCATTACACGTCTCGTCTTTGTGCTGCGTTCTTCCCGCGCTATGCTTACTGTGTTGCAAATACACACCAAGTTGAATCATAGAAATTAAATCCGCGGAAAATTTGTGGCTTCCTGAATCTGATATGAGGAGAAAGCTATCATTCGATTGAAGGAAGCAGGAGTAGCTTTACTGCTATTTTAAAAGAGGCGGAGCTATATTTTCTTTGCGGACTTTCAGCAACTATACATATGCATCACAAGTCTCGTCTTTGTGCTGCGTTCTTCCCGCGCTATGTTTACTGTGTTGCAAATATACACCAAATTGAATCATACAAAATAAATATGGGGAATATTTGTGGCTACCTGAATCTGATATGAGGAGAAAGCTGTCATACGATCGAAGAAAGCAGGAGTAGCTTTACTTCTATTTTAAAAAAAGGCGGAGCTATATTTTTTTGCGGACTTTCAGGAACTATACATATGCATCACAAGTCTTGTTTTTGTGCTGCGTTCTTCCCGCGCTATGTTTACTGTGTTGCAAATATACACCATGTTGAATCATACAAATTAAATCCGGGAAAATTTTGTGGCTACCTGAATCTGATAAGAGGAGAAAGCTATCATACGATTGAAGGAAGCAGGAGTAGCTTTACTTCTATTATAAAAAGAGGCGGGGCTATATTTTTTTTGAGGACTTTGAGCAACTATACATATGCATTACACGTCTCGTCTTTGTGCTGCGTTCTTCCCGCGCTATGTTTACTGTGTTGCCAATGTACACAAAGTTGAATCATACAAATTAAATCTGGGGAAAGTTTGTGGCTACCTGAATCTGATATGAGGAGAAAGGTATCATACGATTTAAAAAAGCAGGAGTAGCTTTAGTTCTATTTTATAAAGAGGCGGAGCTATATTTTTTTGCGGAATTTCAGCAACTATACATATGCATCACAAGTCTCGTTTTTGTGCTGCGTTCTTCCCGCGCTATGTTTACTGTGTTGCAAATATACACCAAGTTGAATCATACAAATTAAATCCGGGGAAAATTTGTGGCTACCTGAATCTGATAAGAGGAGAAAGCTATCATACGATTGAAGGAAGCAGGAGTAGCTTTACTTCTATTTTAAAAAGAGGCGGAGCTATATTTTCTTTGCGCACTTTCAGCAACTATACATATGCATTACACGTCTCGTCTTTTTGCTGCGTTCTTCCGGGCTATGTTTACTCTGTCGCAAATATACACCAAGTTGAATCATACAAATTAAATCTGGGGAAAATTTATGGCTACCTGTATCTGATATGAGGAGAAGGCGATCATACGATTGGAGGAAGCAGGAGTAGCACTACTTCTATTTTAAAAAAAGGCGGAGCTATACTTTCTTTGCGGACTTTCAGCAAATATACATATGCATTACACGTCTAGTTTTTGTGCTGCATTCTTCCCGCGCTATGTTTACTGTGTTGCAAATATACACCAAGTTGAATCATACAAATTAAATGTGGTGAAAATTTGAGGCTACCTGAATCTGATATGAGGAGAAAGATATCATACTATTGAAGGAAGCAGGGGTAGCTTTACTTCTATTTTAAAAAGAGGCGGAGCTTTATTTTCTTTGCGCACTTTCAGCAACTATACATATGCATTACACGTCTCGTCTTTGTGCTGCGTTCTACGGGCTGTTTACTGTGTTGCAAATATACACCAAGTTGAATCATACAAATTAAATCTGTGGAAAATTTGTGGCTACCTGTATCTGATATAAGGAGAAGGCGATCATACGATTGGAGGAAGCAGGAGTAGCTTTACTTCTATTTTAAAAAAAGGCGGAGCTATATTTTCTTTGCGGACTTTCAGCAAATATACCTATGCATTACACGTCTCGTCTTTGTGCTGCGTTCTTCCCGCGCTATGCTTACTGTGTTGCAAATACACACCAAGTTGAATCATAGAAATTAAATCCGCGGAAAATTTGTGGCTTCCTGAATCTGATATGAGGAGAAAGCTATCATTCGATTGAAGGAAGCAGGAGTAGCTTTACTGCTATTTTAAAAGAGGCGGAGCTATATTTTCTTTGCGGACTTTCAGCAACTATACATATGCATCACAAGTCTCGTCTTTGTGCTGCGTTCTTCCCGCGCTATGTTTACTGTGTTGCAAATATACACCAAATTGAATCATACAAAATAAATATGGGGAATATTTGTGGCTACCTGAATCTGATATGAGGAGAAAGCTGTCATACGATCGAAGAAAGCAGGAGTAGCTTTACTTCTATTTTAAAAAAAGGCGGAGCTATATTTTTTTGCGGACTTTCAGGAACTATACATATGCATCACAAGTCTTGTTTTTGTGCTGCGTTCTTCCCGCGCTATGTTTACTGTGTTGCAAATATACACCATGTTGAATCATACAAATTAAATCCGGGAAAATTTTGTGGCTACCTGAATCTGATAAGAGGAGAAAGCTATCATACGATTGAAGGAAGCAGGAGTAGCTTTACTTCTATTATAAAAAGAGGCGGGGCTATATTTTTTTGAGGACTTTGAGCAACTATACATATGCATTACACGTCTCGTCTTTGTGCTGCGTTCTTCCCGCGCTATGTTTACTGTGTTGCCAATGTACACAAAGTTGAATCATGCAAATTAAATCTGGGGAAAATTTGTGGCTACCTGAATCTGATTTGAGGAGAAAGCTATCATACGACTGAAGGAAGCAGGAGTAGCTTTACTTCTATTTTAAAAAGAGGCGGAGCTATATTTTCTTTGCGGTCTTTCAGCAACTATACATATGCATTACACGTCTCGTCTTTGTGCTGCGTTCTTCCCGCGCTATGTTTGCTGTGTTGCAAATATGCACCAAGTTGAATCATACAATCTAAATCCGGGGAAAATTTGTGGCTACCTGAATCTGATATGAGGAGAAAGCTATCATACGATTGAAGGAAGCAGGAGTAGCTTTACTTCTATATTAAAAAGAGGCGGAGCTATATTTTCTTTGCGGACTTTCAGCAACTATACATATGCATTACACGTCTCGTCTTTGTGCTGCGTTCTTCCCGCGCTATGTTTACTGTGTTGCAAATATACACCATGTTGAATCATACAAATTAAATCCGGGGAAAAATTGTGGCTACCTGAATCTGATAAGAGGAGAAAGCTATCATACGATTGAAGGAAGCAGGAGTAGCTTTACTTCTACTATAAAAAGAGGCGGGGCTATATTTTCTTTGAGGACTTTGAGCAACTATACATATGCATTACACGTCTCGTCTGTGTGCTGCGTTCTTCCCGCGCTATGTTTACTGTGTTGCCAATATACACAAAGTTGAATCATACAAATTAAATCTGGGGAAAATTTGTGGCTACCTGAATCTGATTTGAGGAGAAAGCTATCATACGACTGATGGAAGCAGGAGTAGCTTTACTTCTATTTTAAAAAGAGGCGGAGCTATATTTTCTTTGCGGACTTTCAGCAACTATACATATGCATTACACGTCTCGTCTTTGTGCTGCGTTCTTCCCGCGCTATGTTTGCTGTGTTGCAAATATGCACCAAGTTGAATCATACAATCTAAATCTGGGGAAAATTTGTGGCTACCTGAATCTGATATGAGGAGAAAGCTATCATACGATTGAAGGAAGCAGGAGTAGCTTTACTTCTATATTAAAAAGAGGCGGAGCTATATTTTCTTTGCGGACTTTCAGCAACTATACATATGCATTACACGTCTCGTCTTTGTTCTGCGTTCTTCCCGCGCTATGCTTACTGTGTTGCAAATACACACCAAGTTGAATCATAGAAATTAAATCGGGAAATTTGTGGCTTCCTGAATCTGATATGAGGAGAAAGCTATCATACGACTGAAGGAAGCAGGAGTAGCTTTACGTCTATTTTAAAGAGAGGTGGAGCTATATTTTCATTGCGGACTTTCAGCAACTATACATATGCAATACATGTCTCGTCTTTGTGCTGCGTTCTTCCCGCGCTATGTTTACTGTGTTGCCAATATACACAAAGTTGAATCATACAAATTAAATCTGGGGAAAATGTGTGGCTACCTGAATCTGATTTGAGGAGAAAGCTATCATACGACTGAAGGAAGCAGGAGTAGCTTTACTTCTATTTTAAAAAGAGGCGGAGCTATATTTTCTTTGCGGACTTTCAGCAACTATACATATGCATTACATGTCTCGTCTTTGTGCTGCGTTCTTCCCGCGCTATGTTTGCTGTGTTGCAAATATGCACCAAGTTGAATCATACAATCTAAATCTAGGGAAAATTTGTGGCTACCTGAATCAGATATGAGGAGAAAGCTATCATACGATTGAAGGAAGCAGGAGTAGCTTTACTTCTATATTAAAAAGAGGCGGAGCTATATTTTCTTTGCGGACTTTCAGCAACTATACACATGCATTACACGTCTCGTCTTCGTGCTGCGTTCTTCCCGCGCTATGCTTACAGTGTTGCAAATACACACCAAGTTGAATCATACAAATTAAATCTGGGGAATATTTGTGGCTACCTGAATCTGATATGAGGAGAAAGCTATCATACTATTGAAGGAAGCAGGAGTAGCTTTACTTCTATTTTAAAAAGAGGCGGAGCTATATTTTCTTTGCGGACTTTCAGCAACTATACATATGCATTACACGTCTCGTCTTTGTGCTGCGTTCTTCTGGGCTATGTTTACTGTGTTGCAAATATACACCAAGTTGAATCATACAAATTAAATCTGGGGAAAATTTGTGGCTACCTGTATCTGATATGAGGAGAAGGCGATCATACGATCGGAGGAAGCCGGAGTAGCTTTACTTCTATTTTAAAAAGAGGCGGAGCTATATTTTCTTTGCGGACTTTCAGCAAATATACCTATGCATTACACGTCTCGTCTTTGTGCTGCGTTCTTCCCGCGCTATGCTTACTGTGTTGCAAATACACACCAAGTTGAATCATAGAAATTAAATCGGGAAATTTGTGGCTTCCTGAATCTGATTTGAGGAGAAAGCTGTCATACGACTGAAGGAAGCAGGAGTAGCTTTACTTCTATTTTAAAAATAGGTGGAGCTATATCTTCATTGCGGACTTTCAGCAACTATACATATGCATTACACGTCTCGTATTTGTGCTGCGTTCTTCCGGCGCTATGTTTACTGTGTTGAAAATATACACCAAGTTGAAACATACAAATTAAATCTGGGGAAAATTTGTGGCTACCTGAATCTGATAAGAGGAGTAAGCTATCATTCGATTGAAGGAAGCAGGAGTAGCTTTACTTCTATTATAAAAAGAGGCGGGGCTATATTTTCTTTGAGGACTTTGAGCAACTATACATATTACATATGCATTACACGTCTCGTCTTTGTGCTGCGTTCTTCCGGCGCTATGTTTACTGTGTTGCCAATATACACAAAGTTGAATCATACAAATTAAATCTGGGGAAAATTTGTGGCTACCTGAATCTGATATGAGGAGAAAGCTATCATACGATTGAAGGAAGCAGGAGTAGCTTTACTTCTATATTAAAAAGAGGCGGAGCTATATTTTCTTTGCGGACTTTCAGCAACTATACATATGCATTACACGTCTCGTCTTTGTGCTGCGTTCTTCCCGCGCTATGCTTACTGTGTTGCAAATACACACCAAGTTGAATCATAGAAATTAAATCGGGAAATTTGTGGCTTCCTGAATCTGATCTGACGAGAAAGCTATCATACGACTGAAGGAAGCAGGAGTAGCTTTACTTCTATTTTAAAAAGAGGTGGAGCTATATTTTCATTGCGGACTTTCAGCAACTATACATATGCATTACACGTCTCGTATTTGTGCTGCGTTCTTCCCGCGCTATGTTTACTGTGTTGCAAATATACACCAAGTTGAATCATACAAATTAAATCTGGGGAATATTTGTGGCTACCTGAATCTGATATGAGGAGAAAGCTATCATACGATCGAAGAAAGCAGGAGTAGCTTTACTTCTATTTTAAAAAAAGGCGGAGCTATATTTTTTTGCGGGCTTTCAGGAACTATACATATGCATCACAAGTCTCGTTTTTGTGCTGCGTTCTTCCCGCGCTATGTTTACTGTGTTGCAAATATACACCAAGTTGAATCATACAAATTAAATCCGGGGAAAATTTGTGGCTATCTGAATCTGATTTGAGGAGAAAGCTATCATACGACTGAAGGAAGCAGGAGTAGCTTTACTTCTATTTTAAAAAGAGGCGGAGCTATATTTTCGTTGCGGTCTTTCAGCAACTAATCCTTTGCATTACATGTCTCGTCTTTGTGCTGCGGTCTTCCCGCGCTATGTGTGCTGGGTTGCAAATATGCACCAAGTTGAATCATACAATCTAAATCTGGGGAAAATTTGTGGCTACCTGAATCTGATATGAGGAGAAAGCTATCATACGATTGAAGGAAGCAGGAGTAGCTTTACTTCTATATTAAAAAGAGGCGGAGCTATATTTTCTTTGCGGACTTTCAGCAACTATAGATATGCATTACACGTCTAGTTTTTGTGCTGCATTCTTCCCGCGCTATGTTTACTGTGTTGCAAATATACACCAAGTTGAATCATACAAATTAAATGTGGTGAAAATTTGAGGCTACCTGAATCTGATATGAGGAGAAAGCTATCATACTATTGAAGGAAGCAGGAGTAGCTTTACTTCTATTTTAAAAAGAGGCGGAGCTATATTTTCTTTGCGGACTTTCAGCAACTATACAGATGCATTACACGTCTCGTCTTTGTGCTGCGTTCTTCCGGGCTATGTTTACTGTGTTGCAAATATACACCAAGTTGAATCATACAAATTAAATCTGGGGAAAATTTGTGGCTACCTGTATCTGATATGAGAAGGCGACCATACGATCGGAGGAAGCCGGAGTAGCTTTACTTCTATTTTAAAAAGAGGCGGAGCTATATTTTCTTTGCGGACTTTCAGCAAATATACCTATGCATTACACGTCTCGTCTTTGTGCTGCGTTCTTCCCGCGCAATGCTTACTGTGTTGCAAATACACACCAAGTTGAATCATAGAAATTAAATCGGGAAATTTGTGGCTTCCTGAATCTGATTTGAGGAGAAAGCTGTCATACGACTGAAGGAAGCAGGAGTAGCTTTACTTCTATTTTAAAAATAGGTGGAGCTATATTTTCATTGCGGACTTTCAGCAACTATACATATGCATTACACGTCTCGTCTTTGTGCTGCGTCCTTCCCGCGCGATGTTTACTGTGTTGCAAAAATACACCAATCTGAATCATACAAATTAAATCTGGGGAAAATTTGTGGCTACATGAATCTGATATGAGGAGCAAGCTATCATACGATTGAAGGAAGCAGGAGTAGCTTTACCTCTGTTTTAAAGAGAGGTGGAGCTATATTTTCTTTGCGGACTTTCAGCAACTATTCATATGCTTTACTCGTCTCTTCTTTGTGCTGCGTTCTTCCCGCGCAATGTTTACTGTGTTGCAAATATACACCAATCTGAATCATACAAATTAAATCTGGGGAAAATTTGTGGCTACTTGAATCTAATATGAGGAGAAAGTTATCATACGACTGAAGGAAGCAGGAGTAGCTTTACTTCTATATTAAAAAGAGGTGGAGCTATATTTTCTTTGCGGACATTCAGCAACTATACATATGCATTACACGTCTAGTTTTTGTGCAGCATTCTTCCCGCGCTATGTTTACTGTGTTGCAAATACACACCAAGTTGAATCATAGAAATTAAATCTGGGGAAATTTGTGGCTACCAGAATCTGATATGAGGAGAAAGCTATCATACTATTGAAGGAAGCAGGAGTAGCTTTACGTCCATTTTAAAGGGGCGGAGCTATATTTTCTTAGCGGACTTTCAGCAACTATACATATGCATTACACGTGTCGTCTTTGTGCTGCGTTCTTCCCGCGCTATGCTTACTGTGTTGCAAATATACACCAAGTTGAATATTACAATTTAAATCTGGGGAAAATTTGTGGCTACCTGAATCTGATATGAGGAGAAGGCTATCATACGACTGGAGGAAGCAGGAGTAGCTTTACTTCTATTTTAAAAAGAGGCGGAGCTATATTTTCTTTCCGGACTTTCAGCAAATATACCTAAGCATTACACGTCTCGTCTTTGCGCTGCGTTCTTCCCGCGCTATGTTTACTGTGTTGCAAATATACACCAAGTTGAATATTACAATTTAAATCTGGGGAAAATTTGTGGCTACCTGAATCTGATATGAGGAGAAGGCTATCATACGACTGGAGGAAGCAGGAGTAGCTTTACTTCTATTTTAAAAAGAGGCGGAGCTATATTTTCTTTCTGGACTTTCAGCAAATATACCTAAGCATTACACGTCTCGTCTTTGTGCTGCGTTCTTCCCGCGCTATGTTTACTGTGTTGCAAATACGCACCAAGTTGAATCATAGAAATTAAATCTGGGGAAATTTGTGGCTACCTGAATCTGATATGAGGAGAAAGCTATCATACGACTGAAGGAAGCAGGAGTAGCTTTACTTCTATTTTAAAAAGAGGTGGAGCTATATTTTCATTGCGGACTTTCAGCAACTCTACATATGCATTACACGTCTCGTCTTTGTGCTGCGTTCTTCCATGCTATGTTTACTGTGTTCCTACAACACACCAAGTTCAATCGTGCAAATTAAACCCTGGGAGAATTTGTGGCTACCTCAATCAGATATTAGGAGAAAGCTATCATACGTTTGAACGGAGAAGGAGTAGCGTTACTTGTTTTTTAAAAAAGAGGCGGAGCTATATTTTCGTTGCGGACTTTCAGCAACTATACATATGCATTACACGTCTCCTCTTTGTGCTGCGTTCTTCCCGCGCTATGTTTACTGTGTTGCATATATACACCAAGTTAAATCATAAAAAATAAATCCGGGGAAAATGTGTTTCTACCTGAATCTGATATGAGGAGAAAGCTATCATACGATTGAAGGAAGCAGGAGTAGCTTTACTTCTATTTTAAAAAAAGGCAGAGCTATATTTTCTTTGCGGAGTTTCCGCAACTATACCTATGCATTACACGTCTCGTCTTTGTGCTGCGTTCTTCCCGCGCTATGTGTACTGTGTTGCAAATATACACCAAGTTTAATCATACAAATTAAATCTGGGGAAAATGTGTGGCTACTTGAATCTGATATGAGGAGAAACCCATCATACGTTTGAAGGAAGCAGGAGTAGCCTTAGTTCTATTTTAAAAAAGGCGGAGCTATATTTTCTTTGCGGACTTTCAGCAACTCTACATATGCATTACACGTCTCGTCTTTGTCCTGCGTTCTTCCCGCGCTATGTTTACTGTGTTGCAAATATACACCAAGTTGAATCATACAAATTAAATCTGGGGAAAATTTGTGGCTACCTGAATCTGATATGAGGAGAAAGCTATCATACGAATGAAGGAAGCAGGAGTAGCTTTACCTCTATTTTAAAAAGAGCCGGAGCTATATTTTCTTTGCGGACTTTCAGCAACTATACATATGCATTACCCGTCTCGTCTTTGTGGTGCGTTCTTCCCGTGCTATGTTTACTGTGTTGCAAATACACACCAAGTTGAATCATATAAATTAAATCTGGGGAAATTTGTGGCTACTTGAATCTGATATGAGGAGAAAGCTGTCATACGACTGAAGGAAGCAGGAGTAGCTTTACTTCTATTTTAAAAAGAGCCGGAGCTATATTTTCTTTGCGGACTTTCAGCAACTATACATATGCATTACACGTCTCGTCTTTGTGCTGCGGTCTTCCCGCGCTATGTTTACTGTGTTGAAAATATACACCAAGTTGAATCATACAAATTAAATCTGGGGAATATTTGTTGCTACATGAATCTGATATGTGGAGAAAGCTATCATACGATTGAAGGAAGCAGGAGTAGCTTTACTTCTATTTTAAAAAAAGGCGGAGCTATATTTTCTTTGCGGACTTTCAGCAACTATACATATGCATTACACGTCTCGTCTTTGTGCTGCGGTCTTCCCGCGCTACGTTTACTGTGTTGCAAATATACACCAAGTTGAATCATACAAATTAAATCTGGGGAAAATTTGTGGCTACCTGAATCTGATATGAGGAGAAAGCTATCATTCGATTGAAGGAAGCAGGAGTAGCTTTACTGCTATTTTAAAAAGAGGCGGAGCTATATTTTCTTTGCGGATTTTCAGCAACTATACATATGCATCACAAGTCTCGTCTTTGTGCTGCGTTCTTCCCACGCTATGTTTACTGTGTTGCAAATATACACCAACTTGAATGATACAAATTAAATCTGGGGAATATTTGTGGCTACATGAATCTGATATGAGGAGAAAACTATCATACGATCGAAGAAAGCAGGAGTAGCTTTACTTCTATTTTAAAAATAGGCGGTGCTGTATTTTTTTGCGGACTTTCAGCAACTATATATATCCATTACACGTCTGGTCTTTGTGCTGCGGTCTTCCCGCGCTATGTTTACTGTGTTGCAAATATACACCAAGTTGAATCATACAAAATAAATCTGGGGCAAATTTGTGGCTACCTGAATCTGATAAGAGGAGAAAGCTATCATACGATTGAAGGAAGCAGGAGTAGCTTTACTTCTATTTTAATAATAGGCGGAGCTATATTTTCATTGCGGACTTTCAGCAACTATACATATGCATTACTCGTCTCGTCTTTGTGCTGCGTTCTTCCCGCGCTATGTTTACTGTGTTGAAAATATACAGCAAGTTGAATCATATAAAAAATAAATCTGGGGAAAATTTGTGGCTACATGAATCTGATATGAGGAGAAAGCTATCATACGATTGAAGGAAACAGCAGTAGCTTTACTGCTATTTTAGAAAGAGGCGGAGCTATATTTTCTTTGCGGACTTTCAGCAACTATACATATGCATCACAAGTCTCGTCTTTGTGCTGCGTTCTTCCCGCGCTATGTTTACTGTGTTGGAAATATACACCAACTTGAATCATACAAATTAAGTCTGGGGAAAATATGTGGCTACCTGAATCTGATATGAGGAGAAAGTTATACTATTGAAGGAAGCAGGAGCAGCATTACTTCCATTTTAAAGGGGCGGAGCTATATTTTCTTAGCGGACTTTCAGCAACTATACATATGCATTACACGTCTCGTCTTTGTGCTGCGTTCTTCCGGGCTATGCTTACTGTGTTGCAAATATACACCAAATTGAATATTACAATTTAAATCTGGGGAAAATTTGTGGCTACTTGAATCTGATATGAGGAGAAGGCTATCATACGACTGGAGGAAGCAGGCGTAGCTTTACTTCTATTTTAAAAAGAGGCGGAGCTATATTTTCTTTCCGGACTTTCAGCAAATATACCTAAGCATTACACGTCTCGTCTTTGTGCTGCGTTCTTCCCGCGCTATGTTTACTGTGTTGCAAATACACACCAAGTTGAATCATAGAAATTAAAGCTGGGGAAATTTGTGGCTACCTGAATCTGATATGAGGAGAAAGCTATCATACGACTGAAGGAAGCAGGAGTAGCTTTACTTCTATTTTAAAAAGAGGTGGAGCTATATTTTCGTTGCGGACTTTCAGCAACTCTACATATGCATTACACGTCTCGTCTTTGTGCTGCGTTCTTCCCGCGCTATGTTTACTGTGTTGCATATATACACCAAGTTAAATCATAAAAAATAAATCTGGGGAAAATTTGTGGCTACCTGAATCTGATATGAGGAGAAAGCTATCATACGACTGAAGGAAGCAGGAGTAGCTTTACTTCTATTTTAATAATAGGCGGAGCTATATTTTCATTGCGGACTTTCAGCAACTATACATATGCATTACACGTCTCGTCTTTGTGCTGCGTTCTTCCCGCGCTATGTTTACTGTGTTGAAAATATACACCAAGTTGAATCATATAAAAAATAAATCTGGGGAAAATTTGTGGCTACATGAATCTGATATGAGGAGAAAGCTATCATACGATTGAAGGAAGCAGGAGTAGCTTTACTTCTATTTTAGAAAGAGGCGGAGCTATATTTTCTTTGCGGACTTTCAGCAACTATACATATGCATTGCACGTCTCATCTTTGTCCTGCGTTATTCCCGCGCTATGTTTACTGTGTTGCAAATATACACCAAGTTGAATCATACAAACTAAATCTGGGGAAGATCTGTGGCTACCTGAATCTGATATGAGGAGAAAGCTATCATACGATTGAAGGAAGCAGGAGTAGCTTTACTTCTATATTAAAAAGAGGCGGAGCTATATTTTCATTGCGGACTTTCAGCAACTATACATATGCATTACACGTCTAGTCTTTGTGCTGCATTCTTGTCGCGCTATGTTTACTGTGTTGGAAATATACACCAACTTGAATCATACAAATTAAGTATGGGGAAAATTTGTGGCTACCTGAATCTGATATGAGGAGAAAGTTATACTATTGAAGGAAGCAGGAGCAGCATTACTTCCATTTTAAAGGGGCGGAGCTATATTTTCTTAGCGGACTTTCAGCAACTATACATATGCATTACACGTCTCGTCTTTGTGCTGCGTTCTTCCTGGCTATGTTTACTGTGTTGCAAATATACACCAAGTTGAATCATACAATTTAAATCTGGGAAAAATTTGTGGCTACCTCAATCTGATATGAGGAGAAGGCTATCATACGATTGGAGGGAGCAGGAGTAGCTTTACTTCTATTTTAAAAAGAGGCGGAGCTATATTTTCTTTGCGGACTTTCAGCAAAAATACCTATGCATTACACATCTCGTCTTTGTGCTGCGTTCTTCCCGCGCTATGTTTACTGTGTTGCAAATACACACCAATTTGAATCATAGAAATATCTGGGGAAATTTGTGGCTACCTGAATCTGATATGAGGAGAAAGCTATCATACGACTGAAGGAAGCAGGAGTAGCTTTACTTCTATTTTAAAAAGAGCCGGAGCTATATTTTCGTTGCGGACTTTCAGCAACTATACATATGCATTACACGTCTCGTCTTTGTGCTGCGTTCTTCCCGCGCTATGTTTACTGTGTTGAAAATATACTCCAAGTTGAATCATACAAATTAAATCTGGGGAAAATTTGTGGCTACATGAATCTGATATGAGGAGAAAGCTATCATACGATTGGACAAAGCAGGATTAGCTTTACTTCTTATTTAAAAAAGAGCCGGAGCTATATTTTCGTTGCGGACTTTCAGCAACTATACATATACATTACACGTCTCGTCTTTGTGCTGCGTTCTTCCCGCCCTATGTTTGCTGTGTTGCATATATACACCAAGTTAAATCATACAAATTAAATCTGGGGAATATGTTTTTCTACCTGAATCTGATATGAGGAGAAAGCTATCATACGATTGAAGGAAACAGGAGTAGCTTTACTTCTATTTTAAAAAAAGGCGGAGCTATATTTTCTTTGCGGACTTTCAGCAACTATACATATGCATTACACGTCTAGTCTCTGTCCTGCGTTCTTCCCGCGCTATGTTTACTGTGTTGCAAATATACACCAAGTTGAATCATACAAATTAAATCTGGGGAAAATTTGTGGCTACCTGAATCTGATATGAGGAGAAAGCCATCATTCGATTGAAGGAAGCAGGACTGGCTTTACTTCTATTTTAAAAAGAGGCGGAGCTATATGTTTTGCGGACTTTCAGCAACTATACATATCCATTACACGTCTGGTCTTTGTGCTGCGGTCTTCCCGCGCTATGTTTACTGTGTTGCAAATATACAACAAGTTGAATCATACAAAATAAATCTGGGGAAAATTTGTGGCTACCTGAATCTGATAAGAGGAGAAAGCTATCATACGATTGAAGGAAGCAGGAGTAGCTTTACTTCTATTTTAATAATAGGCGGAGCTATATTTTCATTGCGGACTTTCAGCAACTATACATATGCATTACACGTCTTGCCTTTGTGCTGCGTTCTTCCCGCGCTATGTTTACTGTGTTGCCAATATACACAAAGTTGAATCATACAAATTAAATCTGTGGAAAATTTGTGGCTACCTGAATCTGATATAAGGAGAAAGCTATCATACGATTGAAGGAAGCAGGAGTAGCTTTACTTCTATTTTAAAAAAAGGCGGAGCTATATTTTCTTTGCGGACTTTCAGCAACTATACATATACATTACACGTCTCGTCTTTGTTCTGCGTTCTTCCCGCGCTATGCTTACTGTGTTGCAAATACACACCAAGTTGAATCATAGAAATTAAATCGGGAAATTTGTGGCTTCCTGAATCTGATATGAGGAGAAAGCTATCATACGACTGAAGGAAGCAGGAGTAGCTTTACTTCTATTTTAAAGAGAGGTAGAGCTATATTTTCATTGCGGACTTTCAGCAACTATACATATGCATTACACGTCTCGTCTTTGTGCTGCGTTCTTCCCGCGCTATGTTTACTGTGTTGAAAATATACACCAAGTTGAATCATACAAATTAAATCTGGGGAATATTTGTGGCTACATGAATCTGATATGTGGAGAAAGCTATCATACGATTGAAGGAAGCAGGAGTAGCTTTACTTCTATTTTAAAAAAAGGCGGAGCTATATTTTCTTTGCGGACTTTCAGCAACTATACATATGCATTACACGTCTCGTCTTTGTGCTGCGGTCTTCCCGCGCTACGTTTACTGTGTTGCAAATATACACCAAGTTGAATCATACAAATTAAATCTGGGGAAAATTTGTGGCTACCTGAATCTGATATGAGGAGAAAGCTATCATTCGATTGAAGGAAGCAGGAGTAGCTTTTCTGCTATTTTAAAAAGAGGCGGAGCTATATTTTCTTTGCGGACTTTCAGCAACTATACATAGCATCACAAGTCTCGTCTTTGTGCTGCGTTCTTCCCACGCTATGTTTACTGTGTTGGAAATATACACCAACTTGAATGATACAAATTAAATCTGGGGAATATTTGTGGCTACATGAATCTGATATGAGGAGAAAACTATCATACGATCGAAGAAAGCAGGAGTAGCGTTACTTCTATTTTAAAAATAGGCGGTGCTGTATTTTTTTGCGGACTTTCAGCAACTATATATATCCATTACACGTCTGGTCTTTGTGCTGCGGTCTTCCCGCGCTATGTTTACTGTGTTGCAAGTATACACCAAGTTGAATCATACAAAATAAATCTGGGGCAAATTTGTGGCTACCTGAATCTGATAAGAGGAGAAAGCTATCATACGATTGAAGGAAGCAGGAGTAGCTTTACTTCTATTTTAATAATAGGCGGAGCTATATTTTCATTGCGGACTTTCAGCAACTATACATATGCATTACTCGTCTCGTCTTTGTGCTGCGTTCTTCCCGCGCTATGTTTACTGTGTTGAAAATATACAGCAAGTTGAATCATATAAAAAATAAATCTGGGGAAAATTTGTGGCTACATGAATCTGATATGAGGAGAAAGCTATCATACGATTGAAGGAAGCAGCAGTAGCTTTACTGCTATTTTAGAAAGAGGCGGAGCTATATTTTCTTTGCGGACTTTCAGCAACTATACATATGCATCACAAGTCTCGTCTTTGTGCTGCGTTCTTCCCGCGCTATGTTTACTGTGTTGGAAATATACACCAACTTGAATCATACAAATTAAGTCTGGGGAAAATATGTGGCTACCTGAATCTGATATGAGGAGAAAGTTATACTATTGAAGGAAGCAGGAGCAGCATTACTTCCATTTTAAAGGGGCGGAGCTATATTTTCTTAGCGGACTTTCAGCAACTATACATATGCATTACACGTCTCGTCTTTGTGCTGCGTTCTTCCGGGCTATCCTTACTGTGTTGCAAATATACACCAAATTGAATATTACAATTTAAATCTGGGGAAAATTTGTGGCTACTTGAATCTGATATGAGGAGAAGGCTATCATACGACTGGAGGAAGCAGGCGTAGCTTTACTTCTATTTTAAAAAGAGGCGGAGCTATATTTTCTTTCCGGACTTTCAGCAAATATACCTAAGCATTACACGTCTCGTCTTTGTGCTGCGTTCTTCCCGCGCTATGTTTACTGTGTTGCAAATACACACCAAGTTGAATCATAGAAATTAAAGCTGGGGAAATTTGTGGCTACCTGAATCTGATATGAGGAGAAAGCTATCATACGACTGAAGGAAGCAGGAGTAGCTTTACTTCTATTTTAAAAAGAGGTGGAGCTATATTTTCATTGCGGACTTTCAGCAACTCTACATATGCATTACACGTCTCGTCTTTGTGCTGCGTTCTTCCCGCGCTATGTTTACTGTGTTGCATATATACACCAAGTTAAATCATAAAAAATAAATCCGGGGAAAATGTGTTTCTGCCTGAATCTGATATGAGGAGAAAGCTATCATACGATTGAAGGAAGCAGGAGTAGCTTTACTTCTATTTTAAAAAAAGGCAGAGCTATATTTTCTTTGCGGACTTTCCGCAACTATACCTATGCATTACACGTCTCGTCTTTGTGCTGCGTTCTTCCCGCGCTATGTTTACTGTGTTGCAAATATACACCAAGTTTAATCATACAAATTAAATCTGGGGAAAATGTGTGGCTACTTGAATCTGATATGAGGAGAAACCCATCATGCGTTTGAAGGAAGCAGGAGTAGCTTTACTTCTATTTTAAAAAAAGGCGGAGCTATATTTTCTTTGCGGACTTTCAGCAACTCTACATATGCATTACACGTCTCGTCTTTGTCCTGCGTTCTTCCCGCGCTATGTTTACTGTGTTGCAAATATACACCAAGTTGAATCATACAAATTAAATCTGGGGAAAATTTGTGGCTACCTGAATCTGATATGAGGAGAAAGCTATCATACGATTGAAGGAAGCAGGAGTAGCTTTACTTCTATTTTAAAAAAAGGCGGAGCTATATTTTCTTTGCGGACTTTCAGCAACTATACATATGCATTACACGTCTCGTCTTTGTGCTGCGGTCTTCCCGCGCTACGTTTACTGTGTTGCAAATATACACCAAGTTGAATCATACAAATTAAATCTGGGGAAAATTTGTGGCTACCTGAATCTGATATGAGGAGAAAGCTATCATTCGATTGAAGGAAGCAGGAGTAGCTTTTCTGCTATTTTAAAAAGAGGCGGAGCTATATTTTCTTTGCGGACTTTCAGCAACTATACATAGCATCACAAGTCTCGTCTTTGTGCTGCGTTCTTCCCACGCTATGTTTACTGTGTTGGAAATATACACCAACTTGAATGATACAAATTAAATCTGGGGAATATTTGTGGCTACATGAATCTGATATGAGGAGAAAACTATCATACGATCGAAGAAAGCAGGAGTAGCGTTACTTCTATTTTAAAAATAGGCGGTGCTGTATTTTTTTGCGGACTTTCAGCAACTATATATATCCATTACACGTCTGGTCTTTGTGCTGCGGTCTTCCCGCGCTATGTTTACTGTGTTGCAAGTATACACCAAGTTGAATCATACAAAATAAATCTGGGGCAAATTTGTGGCTACCTGAATCTGATAAGAGGAGAAAGCTATCATACGATTGAAGGAAGCAGGAGTAGCTTTACTTCTATTTTAATAATAGGCGGAGCTATATTTTCATTGCGGACTTTCAGCAACTATACATATGCATTACTCGTCTCGTCTTTGTGCTGCGTTCTTCCCGCGCTATGTTTACTGTGTTGAAAATATACAGCAAGTTGAATCATATAAAAAATAAATCTGGGGAAAATTTGTGGCTACATGAATCTGATATGAGGAGAAAGCTATCATACGATTGAAGGAAGCAGCAGTAGCTTTACTGCTATTTTAGAAAGAGGCGGAGCTATATTTTCTTTGCGGACTTTCAGCAACTATACATATGCATCACAAGTCTCGTCTTTGTGCTGCGTTCTTCCCGCGCTATGTTTACTGTGTTGGAAATATACACCAACTTGAATCATACAAATTAAGTCTGGGGAAAATATGTGGCTACCTGAATCTGATATGAGGAGAAAGTTATACTATTGAAGGAAGCAGGAGCAGCATTACTTCCATTTTAAAGGGGCGGAGCTATATTTTCTTAGCGGACTTTCAGCAACTATACATATGCATTACACGTCTCGTCTTTGTGCTGCGTTCTTCCGGGCTATCCTTACTGTGTTGCAAATATACACCAAATTGAATATTACAATTTAAATCTGGGGAAAATTTGTGGCTACTTGAATCTGATATGAGGAGAAGGCTATCATACGACTGGAGGAAGCAGGCGTAGCTTTACTTCTATTTTAAAAAGAGGCGGAGCTATATTTTCTTTCCGGACTTTCAGCAAATATACCTAAGCATTACACGTCTCGTCTTTGTGCTGCGTTCTTCCCGCGCTATGTTTACTGTGTTGCAAATACACACCAAGTTGAATCATAGAAATTAAAGCTGGGGAAATTTGTGGCTACCTGAATCTGATATGAGGAGAAAGCTATCATACGACTGAAGGAAGCAGGAGTAGCTTTACTTCTATTTTAAAAAGAGGTGGAGCTATATTT
The DNA here is from genome assembly GCF_052857255.1 of Amblyomma americanum. NCBI lineage: Eukaryota > Metazoa > Arthropoda > Arachnida > Ixodida > Ixodidae > Amblyomma > Amblyomma americanum. The sequence goes on from NC_135507.1 coordinate 131,272,679, forward strand.
TCATTGCGGACTTTCAGCAACTCTACATATGCATTACACGTCTCGTCTTTGTGCTGCGTTCTTCCCGCGCTATGTTTACTGTGTTGCATATATACACCAAGTTAAATCATAAAAAATAAATCCGGGGAAAATGTGTTTCTGCCTGAATCTGATATGAGGAGAAAGCTATCATACGATTGAAGGAAGCAGGAGTAGCTTTACTTCTATTTTAAAAAAAGGCAGAGCTATATTTTCTTTGCGGACTTTCCGCAACTATACCTATGCATTACACGTCTCGTCTTTGTGCTGCGTTCTTCCCGCGCTATGTTTACTGTGTTGCAAATATACACCAAGTTTAATCATACAAATTAAATCTGGGGAAAATGTGTGGCTACTTGAATCTGATATGAGGAGAAACCCATCATGCGTTTGAAGGAAGCAGGAGTAGCTTTACTTCTATTTTAAAAAAAGGCGGAGCTATATTTTCTTTGCGGACTTTCAGCAACTCTACATATGCATTACACGTCTCGTCTTTGTCCTGCGTTCTTCCCGCGCTATGTTTACTGTGTTGCAAATATACACCAAGTTGAATCATACAAATTAAATCTGGGGAAAATTTGTGGCTACCTGAATCTGATATGAGGAGAAAGCTATCATACGATTGAAGGAAGCAGGAGTAGCTTTACTTCTATTTTAATAATAGGCGGAGCTATATTTTCATTGCGGACTTTCAGCAACTATACATATGCATTACACGTCTCGTCTTTGTGCTGCGTTCTTCCCGCGCTATGTTTACTGTGTTGAAAATATACACCAAGTTGAATCATATAAAAAATAAATCTGGGGAAAATTTGTGGCTACATGAATCTGATATGAGGAGAAAGCTATCATACGATTGAAGGAAGCAGGAGTAGCTTTACTTCTATTTTAGAAAGAGGCGGAGCTATATTTTCTTTGCGGACTTTCAGCAACTATACATATGCATTACACGTCTCGTCTTTGTGCTGCGTTCTTCCCGCGCTATGTTTACTGTGTTACAAATATACACCAAGTTAAATCATACAAATTATATCTGGGGAAAATGTGTGGCTACCTGAATCTGATATGAGGAGAAAGCTATCATACGATTGAAGGAAGCAGGAGTAGCTTTACTGCTATTTTAAAAAGAGGCAGAGCTATATTTTCTTTGCGGACTTTCAGCAACTATACATATGCATCACAAGTCTCGTCTTTGTGCTGCGTTCTTCCCGCGCTATGTTTACTGTGTTGGAAATATACACCAACTTGAATCATACAAATTAAGTATGGGGAAAATTTGTGGCTACCTGAATCTGATATGAGGAGAAAGTTATACTATTGCAGGAAGCAGGAGCAGCATTACTTCCATTTTAAAGGGGCGGAGCTATATTTTCTTAGCGGACTTTCAGCAACTATACATATGCATTACACGTCTCGTCTTTGTGCTGCGTTCTTCCTGGCTATGTTTACTGTGTTGCAAATATACACCAAGTTGAATCATACAATTTAAATCTGGGAAAAATTTGTGGCTACCTCAATCTGATATGAGGAGAAGGCTATCATACGATTGGAGGGAGCAGGAGTAGCTTTACTTCTATTTTAAAAAGAGGCGGAGCTATATTTTTGTTTGCGGACTTTCAGCAAAAATACCTATGCATTACACATCTCGTCTTTGTGCTGCGTTCTTCCCGCGCTATGTTTACTGTGTTGCAAATACACACCAATTTGAATCATAGAAATATCTGGGGAAATTTGTGGCTACCTGAATCTGATATGAGGAGAAAGCTATCATACGACTGAAGGAAGCAGGAGTAGCTTTACTTCTATTTTAAAAAGAGCCGGAGCTATATTTTCGTTGCGGACTTTCAGCAACTATACATATGCATTACACGTCTCGTCTTTGTGCTGCGTTCTTCCCGCGCTATGTTTACTGTGTTGAAAATATACACCAAGTTGAATAATACAAATTAAATCTGGGGAAAATTTGTGGCTACCTGAATCTGATATGAGGAGAAAGCCATCATTCGATTGAAGGAAGCAGGACTGGCTTTACTTCTATTTTAAAAAGAGGCGGAGCTATATGTTTTGCGGACTTTCAGCAACTATACATATCCATTACACGTCTGGTCTTTGTGCTGCGGTCTTCCCGCGCTATGTTTACTGTGTTGCAAATATACAACAAGTTGAATCATACAAAATAAATCTGGGGAAAATTTGTGGCTACCTGAATCTGATAAGAGGAGAAAGCTATCATACGATTGAAGGAAGCAGGAGTAGCTTTACTTCTATTTTAATAATAGGCGGAGCTATATTTTCATTGCGGACTTTCAGCAACTATACATATGCATTACACGTCTTGCCTTTGTGCTGCGTTCTTCCCGCGCTATGTTTACTGTGTTGCCAATATACACAAAGTTGAATCATACAAATTAAATCTGTGGAAAATTTGTGGCTACCTGAATCTGATATAAGGAGAAAGCTATCATACGATTGAAGGAAGCAGGAGTAGCTTTACTTCTATTTTAAAAAAAGGCGGAGCTATATTTTCTTTGCGGACTTTCAGCAACTATACATATACATTACACGTCTCGTCTTTGTTCTGCGTTCTTCCCGCGCTATGCTTACTGTGTTGCAAATACACACCAAGTTGAATCATAGAAATTAAATCGGGAAATTTGTGGCTTCCTGAATCTGATATGAGGAGAAAGCTATCATACGACTGAAGGAAGCAGGAGTAGCTTTACTTCTATTTTAAAGAGAGGTAGAGCTATATTTTCATTGCGGACTTTCAGCAACTATACATATGCATTACATGTCTCGTCTTTGTGCTGCGTTCTTCCCGCGCTATGTTTACTGTGTTGCCAATATACACAAAGTTGAATCATACAAATTAAATCTGGGGAAAATTTGTGGCTACCTGAATCTGATAAGAGGAGAAAGCTGTCATACGATTGAAGGAAGCAGGAGTAGCTTTACTTCTATTATAAAAAGAGGCGGGGCTATATTTTCTTTGAGGACTTTGAGCAACTATACATATGCATTACACGTCTGGTCTTTGTGCTGCGTTCTTCCCACGCTATGTTTACTGTGTTGCCAATATACACAAAGTTGAATCGTACAAAAATAAATCTGGGGAAAATTTGTGGCTACCTGAATCTGATTTGAGGAGAAAGCTATCATACGACTGAAGGAAGCAGGAGTAGCTTTACTTCTATTTTAAAAAGAGGCGGAGCTATATTTTCTTTGCGGACTTTCAGCAACTATACATATGCATTACATGTCTCGTCTTTGTGCGGCGTTCTTCCCGCGCTATGTTTGCTGTGTTGCAAATATGCACCAAGTTGAATCATACAAATTAAATCTGGGGAATATTTGTGGCTACCTGATTCTGATATGAGGAGAAAGCTATCATACGATCGAAGAAAGCAGGAGTAGCTTTACTTCTATTTTAAAAAAAGGCGAAGCTATATTTTTTTGCGGACTTTCGGGAACTCTACATATGCATCACAAGTCTCGTTTTTCTGCTGCGTTCTTCCCGCGCTATGTTTACTGTGTTGCAAATATACACCATGTTGAATCATACAAATTAAATCCGGGGAAAATTTGTGGCTACCTGAATCTGATAAGAGCAGAAAGCTATCATACGATTGAAGGAAGCAGGAGTAGCTTTACTTCTATTATAAAAAGATGCGGGGCTATATTTTCTTTGAGGACTTTGAGCAACTATACATATGCATTACACGTCTCGTCTTTGTGCTGCGTTCTTCCCGCGCTATGTTTACTGTGTTGCCAATATACACAAATTGAATCATACAAATTAAATCTGGGGAAAATTTGTGGCTACCTGAATCTGATTTGAGGAGAAAGCTATCATACGACTGAAGGAAGCAGGAGTAGCTTTACTTCTATTTTAAAAAGAGGCGGAGCTATATTTTCTTTGCGGACTTTCAGCAACTATACATATGCATTACACGTCTCGTCTTTGTGCTGCGTTCTTCCGGGCTATGTTTACTGTGTTGCAAATATACACCAAGTTGAATATTACAATTTAAATCTGGGGAAAATTTGTGGCTACCTGAATCTGATATGATGAGAAGGCTATCATACGACTGGAGGAAGCAGGAGTAGCTTTACTTCTATTTTAAAAAGAGGCGGAGCTATATTTTCTTCCCGGACTTTCAGCAAATATACCTAAGCATTACACGTCTCGTCTTTGCGCTGCGTTCTTCCCGCGCTATGTTTACTGTGTTGCAAATATACACCAAGTTGAATATTGCAATTTAAATCTGGGGAAATTTGTGGCTACCTGAATCTGATATGAGGAGAAGGCTATCATACGACTGGAGGAAGCAGGAGTAGCTTTACTTCTATTTTAAAAAGAGGCGGAGCTATATTTTCTTTCCGGACTTTCAGCAAATATACCTAAGCATTACACGTCTCGTCTTTGTGCTGCGTTCTTCCCGCGCTATGTTTACTGTGTTGCAAATAAACACCAAGTTGAATCATAGAAATTAAATCTGGGGAAATTTGTGGCTACCTGAATCTGATATGAGGAGAAAGCTATCATACGACTGAAGGAAGCAGGAGTAGCTTTACTTCTATTTTAAAAAGAGGTGGAGCTATATTTTCATTGCGGACTTTCAGCAACTCTACATACGCATTACACGTCTCGTCTTTGTGCTGCGTTCTTCCATGCTATGTTTACTGTGTTCCTACAACACACCAAGTTCAATCGTGCAAATTAAACCCTGGGAGAATTTGTGGCTACCTCAATCAGATATTAGGAGAAAGCTATCATACGTTTGAACGGAGAAGGAGTAGCGTTACTTGTTTTTTAAAAATGAGGCGGAGCTATATTTTCGTTGCGGACTTTCAGCAACTATACATATGCATTACACGTCTCGTCTTTGTGCTGCGTTCTTCCCGTGCTATGTTTACTGTGTTGCATATATACACCAAGTTAAATCATAAAAAATAAATCCGGGGAAAATGTGTTTCTACCTGAATCTGATATGAGGAGAAAGCTATCATACGATTTAAGGAAGCAGGAGTAGCTTTACTTCTATTTTAAAAAAAGGCAGAGCTATATTTTCTTTGCGGACTTTCCGCAACTATACCTATGCATTACACGTCTTGTCTTTGTGCTGCGTTCTTCCCGCGCTATGTTTACTGTGTTGCAAATATACACCAAGTTTAATCATACAAATTAAATCTGGGGAAAATGTGTGGCTACCTGAATCTGATATGAGGAGAAACCCATCATACGATTGAAGGAAGCAGGAGTAGCTTCACTTCTATTTTAAAAAAAGGCGGAGCTATATTTTCTTTGCGGACTTTCAGCAACTCTACATATGCATTACACGTCTCGTCTTTGTCCTGCGTTCTTCCCGCGCTATGTTTACTGTGTTGCAAATATACACCAAGTTGAATCATACAAATTAAATCTGGGGAACATTTGTGGCTACCTGAATCTGATATGAATAGAAAGCTATCATTCGATTGAAGGAAGCAGGACTAGCTTTACTTCTATTTTAAAAAGAGCCGGAGCTATATTTTCTTTGCGGACTTTCAGCAACTATACATATGCATCACAAGTCACGTCTTTGTGCTGCGTTCTTCCCGCGCTATGTTTACTGTGTTGCAAATATACACCAAGTTGAATCATGCAAATTAAATCCGGGGAAAATCTGTGGCTACCTGAATCTGATAAGAGGAGAAAGCTATCATACGACTGAAGGAAGCAGGAGTAGCTTTACCTCTATTTTAAAAAGAGCCGGAGCTATATTTTCTTTGCGGACTTTCAGCAACTATACATATGCATTACACGTCTCGTCTTTGTGGTGCGTTCTTCCCGCGCTACGTTTACTGTGTTGCAAATATACACCAAGTTGAATCATACAAATTAAATGTGGGGAAAATTTGTGGCTACCTGAATCCTATATGAGGAGAAAGCTATCATTCGATTGAAGGAAGCAGGAGTAGCTTTACTGCTATTTTAAAAAGAGGCGGAGCTATATTTTCTTTGCGGACTTTCAGCAACTATACATATGCATCACAAGTCTCGTCTTTGTGCTGCGTTCTTCCCACGCTATGTTTACTGTGTTGCAAATATACACCAACTTGAATGATACAAATTAAATCTGGGGAATATTTGTGGCTACATGAATCTGATATGAGGAGAAAACTATCATACGATCGAAGAAAGCAGGAGTAGCTTTACTTCTATTTTAAAAATAGGCGGAGCTATATTTTTTTGCGGACTTTCAGCAACTATATATATCCATTACACGTCTGGTCTTTGTGCTGCGGTCTTCCCGCGCTATGTTTACTGTGTTGCAAATATACACCAAGTTGAATCATACAAAATAAATCTGGGGAAAATTTGTGGCTACCTGAATCTGATAAGAGGAGAAAGCTATCATACGATTGAAGGAAGCAGGAGTAGCTTTACTTCTATTTTAATAATAGGCGGAGCTATATTTTCATTGCGGACTTTCAGCAACTATACATATGCATTACACGTCTCGTCTTTGTGCTGCGTTCTTCCCGCGCTATGTTTACTGTGTTGCCAATATACACAAAGTTGAATCATACAAATTAAATCTGGGGAAAATTTGTGGCTACCTGAATCTGATTTGAGGAGAAAGCTATCATACGACTGAAGGAAGCAGGAGTAGCTTTACTTCTATTTTAAAAAGAGGCGGAGCTATATTTTCTTTGCGGACTTTCAGCAACTATACATATGCATTACACGTCTCGTCTTTGTGCTGCGTTCTTCCGGGCTATGTTTACTGTGTTGCAAATATACACCAAGTTGAATATTACAATTTAAATCTGGGGAAAATTTGTGGCTACCTGAATCTGATATGATGAGAAGGCTATCATACGACTGGAGGAAGCAGGAGTAGCTTTACTTCTATTTTAAAAAGAGGCGGAGCTATATATTCTTCCCGGACTTTCAGCAAATATACCTAAGCATTACACGTCTCGTCTTTGCGCTGCGTTCTTCCCGCGCTATGTTTACTGTGTTGCAAATATACACCAAGTTGAATATTGCAATTTAAATCTGGGGAAAATTTGTGGCTACCTGAATCTGATATGAGGAGAAGGCTATCATACGACTGGAGGAAGCAGGAGTAGCTTTACTTCTATTTTAAAAAGAGGCGGAGCTATATTTTCTTTCCGGACTTTCAGCAAATATACCTAAGCATTACACGTCTCGTCTTTGTGCTGCGTTCTTCCCGCGCTATGTTTACTGTGTTGCAAATAAACACCAAGTTGAATCATAGAAATTAAATCTGGGGAAATTTGTGGCTACCTGAATCTGATATGAGGAGAAAGCTATCATACGACTGAAGGAAGCAGGAGTAGCCTTACTTCTATTTTAAAAAGAGGTGGAGCTATATTTTCATTGCGGACTTTCAGCAACTCTACATATGCATTACACGTCTCGTCTTTGTGCTGCGTTCTTCCATGCTATGTTTACTGTGTTCCTACAACACACCAAGTTCAATCGTGCAAATTAAACCCTGGGAGAATTTGTGGCTACCTCAATCAGATATTAGGAGAAAGCTATCATACGTTTGAACGGAGAAGGAGTAGCGTTACTTGTTTTTTAAAAAGAGGCGGAGCTATATTTTCGTTGCGGACTTTAAGCAACTATACATATGCATTACACGTCTCGTCTTTGTGCTGCGGTCTTCCCGCGCTACGTTTATTGTGTTGCAAATATACACCAAGTTGAATCATACAAATTAAATCTGGGGAAAATTTGTGGCTACCTGAATCTTATATGAGGAGAAAGCTATCATTCGATTGAAGGAAGCAGGAGTAGCTTTACTGCTATTTTAAAAAGAGGCGGAGCTATATTTTCTTTGCGGACTTTCAGCAACTATACATATGCATCACAAGTCTCGTCTTTGTGCTGCGTTCTTCCCACGCTATGTTTACTGTGTTGCAAATATACACCAACTTGAATGATACAAATTAAATCTGGGGAATATTTGTGGCTACATGAATCTGATATGAGGAGAAAGCTATCATACGATCGAAGAAAGCAGGAGTAGCTTTACTTCTATTTTAAAAATAGGCGGAGCTATATTTTTTTGCGGACTTTCAGCAACTATATATATCCATTACACGTCTGGTCTTTGTGCTGCGGTCTTCCCGCGCTATGTTTACTGTGTTGCAAATATACACCAAGTTGCATCATACAAAATAAATCTGGGGAAAATTTGTGGCTACCTGAATCTGATAAGAGGAGAAAGCTATCATAGGATTGAAGGAAGCAGGAGTAGCTTTACTTCTATTTTAATAATAGGCGGAGCTATATTTTCATTGCGGACTTTCAGCAACTATACATATGCATTACACGTCTCGTCTTTGTGCTGCGTTCTTCCCGCGCTATGTTTACTGTGTTGAAAATATACACCAAGTTGAATCATACAAATTAAATCTGGGGAATATTTGTGGCTACCTGAATCTGATATGAGGAGAAAGCTATCATACGATCGAAGAAAGCAGGAGTAGCTTTACTTCTATTTTAAAAAAAGGCGGAGCTATATTTTTTTGCGGACTTTCGGGAACTATACATATGCATCACAAGTCTCGTTTTTCTGCTGCGTTCTTCCCGCGCTATGTTTACTGTGTTGCAAATATACACCATGTTGAATCATACAAATTAAATCCGGGGAAAATTTGTGGCTACCTGAATCTGATAAGAGCAGAAAGCTATCATACGATTGAAGGAAGCAGGAGTAGCTTTACTTCTATTATAAAAAGAGGCGGGGCTATATTTTCTTTGAGGACTTTGAGCAACTATACATATGCATTACACGTCTCGTCTTTGTGCTGCGTTCTTCCCGCGCTATGTTTACTGTGTTGCCAATATACACAAAGTTGAATCATACAAATTAAATCTGGGGAAAATTTGTGGCTACCTGAATCTGATAAGAGCAGAAAGCTATCATACGATTGAAGGAAGCAGGAGTAGCTTTACTTCTATTATAAAAAGAGGCGGGGCCATATTTTCTTTGAGGACTTTGAGCAACTATACATATGCATTACACGTCTCGTCTTTGTGCTGCGTTCTTCCCGCGCTATGTTTACTGTGTTGCCAATATACACAAAGTTGAATCATACAATTTAAATCTGGGGAAAATTTGTGGCTACCTGAATCTGATATGATGAGAAGGCTATCATACGACTGGAGGAAGCAGGAGTAGCTTTACTTCTATTTTAAAAAGAGGCGGAGCTATATTTTCTTCCCGGACTTTCAGCAAATATACCTAAGCATTACACGTCTCGTCTTTGCGCTGCGTTCTTCCCGCGCTATGTTTACTGTGTTGCAAATATACACCAAGTTGAATATTGCAATTTAAATCTGGGGAAAATTTGTGGCTACCTGAATCTGATATGAGGAGAAGGCTATCATACGACTGGAGGAAGCAGGAGTAGCTTTACTTCTATTTTAAAAAGAGGCGGAGCTATATTTTCTTTCCGGACTTTCAGCAAATATACCTAAGCATTACACGTCTCGTCTTTGTGCTGCGTTCTTCCCGCGCTATGTTTACTGTGTTGCAAATAAACACCAAGTTGAATCATAGAAATTAAATCTGGGGAAATTTGTGGCTACCTGAATCTGATATGAGTAGAAAGCTATCATACGACTGAAGGAAGCAGGAGTAGCTTTACTTCTATTTTAAAAAGAGGTGGAGCTATATTTTCATTGCGGACTTTCAGCAACTCTACATATGCATTACACGTCTCGTCTTTGTGCTGCGTTCTTCCATGCTATGTTTACTGTGTTCCTACAACACACCAAGTTCAATCGTGCAAATTAAACCCTGGGAGAATTTGTGGCTACCTCAATCAGATATTAGGAGAAAGCTATCATACGTTTGAACGGAGAAGGAGTAGCGTTACTTGTTTTTTAAAAAAGAGGCGGAGCTATATTTTCGTTGCGGACTTTCAGCAACTATACATATGCATTACACGTCTCGTCTTTGTGCTGCGTTCTTCCCGTGCTATGTTTACTGTGTTGCATATATACACCAAGTTAAATCATAAAAAATAAATCCGGGGAAAATGTGTTTCTACCTGAATCTGATATGAGGAGAAAGCTATCATACGATTTAAGGAAGCAGGAGTAGCTTTACTTCTATTTTAAAAAAAGGCAGAGCTATATTTTCTTTGCGGACATTCAGCAACTATACCTATGCATTACACGTCTCGTCTTTGTGCTGCGTTCTTCCCGCGCTATGTTTACTGTGTTGCAAATATACACCAAGTTTAATCATACAAATTAAATCTGGGGCAAATGTGTGGCTACCTGAATCTGATATGAGGAGAAACCCATCATACGATTGAAGGAAGCAGGAGTAGCTTTACTTCTATTTTAAAAAGATGGCGGAGCTATATTTTCTTTGCGGACTTTCAGCAACTATACATATGCATTACACGTCTCGTCTTTGTGGTGCGTTCTTCCCGTGCTATGTTTACTGCGTTGCAAATACACACCAAGTTGAATCATACAAATTAAATCTGGGGAAATTTGTGGCTACTTGAATCTGATATCAGGAGAAAGCTGTCATACGACTGAAGGAAGCAGGAGTAGCTTTACTTCTATTTTAAAAAGAGCCGGAGCTATATTTTCTTTGCGCAGTTTCAGCAACTATACATATGCATTACACGTCTCGTCTTTGTGCTGCGTTCTTCCTGCGCTATGTTTACTGTGTTGAAAATATACACCAAGTTGAATCATACAAATAAATCTGGGGAATATTTGTGGCTACATGAATCTGATATGTGGAGAAAGCTATCATACGATTGAAGGAAGCAGGAGTAGCTTTACTTCTATTTTAAAAAAAGGCGGAGCTATATTTTCTTTGCGGACTTTCAGCAACTATACATATGCATTACACGTCTCGTCTTTGTGCTGCGGTCTTCCCGCGCTACGTTTACTGTATTGCAAATATACACCAAGTTGAATCATACAAATTAAATCTGGGGAAAATTTGTGGCTACCTGAATCTTATATGAGGTGAAAGCTATCATTCGATTGAAGGAAGCAGGAGTAGCTTTACTGCTATTTTAAAAGAGGCGGAGCTATATTTTCTTTGCGGACTTTCAGCATCTATACATATGCATCACAAGTCTCGTCTTTGTGCTGCGTTCTTCCCACGCTATGTTTACTGTGTTGCAAATATACACCAACTTGAATGATACAAATTAAATCTGGGGAATATTTGTGGCTACATGAATCTGATATGAGGAGAAAGCTATCATACGATTGGACAAAGCAGGATTAGCTTTACTTCTTATTTAAAAAAGAGCCGGAGCTATATTTTCGTTGCGGACTTTCAGCAACTATACATATGCATTACACGTCTCGTCTTTGTGCTGCGTTCTTCCCGCGCTATGTTTGCTGTGTTGCATATATACACCAAGTTATATCATACAAATTAAATCTGGGGAATATGTGTTTCTACCTGAATCTGATATGAGGAGAAAGCTATCATACGATTGAAGGAAGCAGGAGTAGCTTTACTTCTATTTTAAAAAGAGGCGGAGCTATATTTTCTTTGCGGACTTTCAGCAACTATAAATATGCATTACACGTCTCGTCTTTGTGCTGCGGTCTTCCCGCGCTATGTTTACTGTGTTGCAAATATACACCAACTTGAATCATACAAACTAAATCTGGGGAAAATTTGTGGCTACCTGAATCTGATATGAGGAGAAAGCTATCATACGACTGAAGGAAGCAGGAGTAGCTTTACTTCTATTTTAAAAAAAGGCGGAGCTATATTTTCTTTGCGGTCTTTTAGCAACTATACATATGCATTACACGTCTCTTCTTTTTGCTGCGTTCTGCCCGCGCTATGTTTACTGTGTTGCAAATATACACCAAGTTGAATCACACAAAAAATTAATCTGGGGAAAATTTGTGGCTACCTGAATCTGATATGAGGAGAAAGCTATCATACGATTTAAAAAAGCAGGAGTAGCTTTACATCTATTTTAAAAAGAGGCAAAGCTATATTTTCTTTGCGGACTTTCAGCAACTATACATATGCATTACACGTCTCGTCTTTGTGCTGCGGTCTTCCCTCGCTAAGTTTACTGTGTTGCAAATATACACCAAGTGGAATCATACAAATTAAATCTGGGGAAAATTTGTGGCTACCTGAATCTGATATGAGGAGAAAGCTATCATACGACTGAAGGAAGCAGGAGTAGCTTTACTTCTATTTTAAAAAGAGGCGGAGCTATATTTTCTTTGCGGTCTTTTAGCAACTATGCATATGCATTACACGTCTCGTCTTTGTGCTGCGTTCTTCCCGCCCTATGTTTGCTGTGTTGCAAATAATACACGAAGTTGAATTATACAAAGTAAATCTGGGGAAAATTTGTGGCTACGTGAATCTGATATGAGGAGAAAGCTATCATACGACTGAAGGAAGCAGGAGTAGCTTTACTTCTATTTTAAAAAGAGACGGAGGTATATTTTCTTTGCGGACTTTCAGCAAGTATACATATGCATTACACGTCTCGTCTTTGTGCTGCGTTCTTCCCGCGCTATGTTTACTGTGTTGCAAATATACACCAAGTTGAATCATACAAATTAAATCTGGGGAAAATTTGTGGCTACCTGAATCTGATATGAGGAGAAAGCTATCATACGATTTAAAAAAGCAGGAGTAGCTTTACATCTATTTTAAAAAGAGGCAAAGCTATATTTTCTTTGCGGACTTTCAGCAACTATACATATGCATTACACGTCTCGTCTTTGTGCTGCGGTCTTCCCTCGCTAAGTTTACTGTGTTGCAAATATACACCAAGTGGAATCATACAAATTAAATCTGGGGAAAATTTGTGGCTACCTGAATCTGATATGAGGAGAAAGCTATCATACGACTGAAGGAAGCAGGAGTAGCTTTACTTCTATTTTAAAAAGAGGCGGAGCTATATTTTCTTTGCGGTCTTTTAGCAACTATGCATATGCATTACACGTCTCGTCTTTGTGCTGCGTTCTTCCCGCGCTATGTTTGCTGTGTTGCAAATAATACACGAAGTTGAATCATACAAAGTAAATCTCGGGAAAATTTGTGGCTACGTGAATCTGATATGAGGAGAAAGCTATCATACGACTGAAAGAAGCAGGAGTAGCTTTACTTCTATTTTAAAAAGAGACGGAGGTATTTTTCCTTTGCGGACTTTCAGCAAGTATACATATGCATTACACGTCTCGTCTTTGTGCTGCGTTCTTCCCGCGCTATGTTTACTGTGTTGCAAATATACACCAAGTTGAATCATACAAATTAAATCTGGGGAAAATTTGTGGCTACCTGAATCTGATATGAGGAGAAAGCTATCATACGATATAAAAAAGCAGGAGTAGCTTTACATCTATTTTAAAAAGAAGCAAAGCTATATTTTCTTTGCGGACTTTCAGCAACTATACATATGCATTACACGTCTCGTCTTTGTACTGCGGTCTTCTCTCGCTAAGTTTACTGTGTTGCAAATATACACCAAGTGGAATCATACAAATTAAATCTGGGGAAAATTTGTGGCTACCTGAATCTGATATGAGGAGAAAGCTATCACACGATTGAAGGAAGCAGGAGTAGCTTTACTTCTATTTTAAAAAGAGGCGGAGCTATATTTTCTTTGCGGTCTTTTAGCAACTATGCATATGCATTACATGTCTCGTCTTTGCGCTGCGTTCTTCCCGCGCTATGTTTGCTGTGTTGCAAATATACACGAAGTTGAATCATACAAAGTAAATCTGGGGAAAATTTGTGGCTACCTTAATCTGATATGAAGAGAAAGCTATCATACGACTGAAGGAAGCAGGAGTAGCTTTACTTCTATTTTAAAAAGAGGCGGAGTTATATTTTCTTTGCGGTCTTTCAGCAACTATGCATATGCATTACACGTCTCGTCTTTGTGCTGCGTTCTTCCGGGCTATGTTTACTGTGTTGCAAATATACACCAAGTTGATTCATAAAAAAATTAATCTGGGGAAATTTTGTGGCTACCTGAATCTGATATGAGGAGAAAGCTATCATACGATTGGAGGAAGCAGCAGTAGCTTTACTTCTATTTTAAAAAGAGGCGGAGCTATATTTTCTTTGCGGACATTCAGCAAATATACTTATGCATTCAACGTCTCGTCTTTGTGCTGCGTTCTTCCCGCGCTATGTTTACTGTGTTGCAAATATACACCAAGTTGAATCATACAAATTAAATCTGGGGAAAATAATTGGCTACCCGAATATGATGAAAGGAGAAAGCTGTCATGCGATTGAAGGAAGCAGGAGTAGCTTTACTTGTATTTTAGAAAAAGGCGGAGCTATATTTTCTTTCCGGACTTTCAGCAACTATGCATATGCTTTACACGTCTCGTCTTTGTCTTGCGTTCTTCCCGCGCTATGTTTACTGTGTTGCAAATATACACCAAGTTGAATCATACAAATTAAATCTGGGGAAAATTTGAGGCTACCTGAATCTGATATGAGGAGAAAGGTATCATACGATTTAAAAAAGCAGGAGTAGCTTTACTTCTATTTTAAAAAGAAGCGGAGCTATATTTTCTTTGCGGACTTTCAGCAACTATAAATATGCATTACACGTCTCGTCTTTGTGCTGCGGTCTTCCCGCGCTATGTTTACTGTGTTGCAAATATACACCAAGTTGAATCATACAAGCTAAATCTGGGGAAAATTTGTGGCTACCTGAATCTGATATGAGGAGAAAGCTATCATACGACTGAAGGAAGCAGGAGTAGCTTTACTTCTATTTTAAAAAGAGGCGGAGCTATATTTTCTTTGCGGTCTTTTAGCAACTATGCATATGCATTACACGTCTCGTCTTTGTGCTGCGTTCTTCCCGCGCTATGTTTACTGTGTTGCAAATATACACCAAGTTTAATCATACAAATTAAATCTGGGGAAATTTGTGGCTACTTGAATCTGATATCAGGAGAAAGCTGTCATACGACTGAAGGAAGCAGGAGTAGCTTTACTTCTATTTTAAAAAGAGCCGGAGCTATATTTTCTTTGCGCAGTTTCAGCAACTATACATATGCATTACACGTCTCGTCTTTGTGCTGCGTTCTTCCTGCGCTATGTTTACTGTGTTGAAAATATACACCAAGTTGAATCATACAAATAAATCTGGGGAATATTTGTGGCTACATGAATCTGATATGTGGAGAAAGCTATCATACGATTGAAGGAAGCAGGAGTAGCTTTACTTCTATTTTAAAAAAAGGCGGAGCTATATTTTCTTTGCGGACTTTCAGCAACTATACATATGCATTACACGTCTCGTCTTTGTGCTGCGGTCTTCCCGCGCTACGTTTACTGTATTGCAAATATACACCAAGTTGAATCATACAAATTAAATCTGGGGAAAATTTGTGGCTACCTGAATCTTATATGAGGTGAAAGCTATCATTCGATTGAAGGAAGCAGGAGTAGCTTTACTGCTATTTTAAAAAGAGGCGGAGCTATATTTTCTTTGCGGACTTTCAGCATCTATACATATGCATCACAAGTCTCGTCTTTGTGCTGCGTTCTTCCCACGCTATGTTTACTGTGTTGCAAATATACACCAACTTGAATGATACAAATTAAATCTGGGGAATATTTGTGGCTACATGAATCTGATATGAGGAGAAAGCTATCATACGATTGGACAAAGCAGGATTAGCTTTACTTCTTATTTAAAAAAGAGCCGGAGCTATATTTTCGTTGCGGACTTTCAGCAACTATACATATGCATTACACGTCTCGTCTTTGTGCTGCGTTCTTCCCGCGCTATGTTTGCTGTGTTGCATATATACACCAAGTTATATCATACAAATTAAATCTGGGGAATATGTGTTTCTACCTGAATCTGATATGAGGAGAAAGCTATCATACGATTGAAGGAAGCAGGAGTAGCTTTACTTCTATTTTAAAAAGAGGCGGAGCTATATTTTCTTTGCGGACTTTCAGCAACTATAAATATGCATTACACGTCTCGTCTTTGTGCTGCGGTCTTCCCGCGCTATGTTTACTGTGTTGCAAATATACACCAACTTGAATCATACAAACTAAATCTGGGGAAAATTTGTGGCTACCTGAATCTGATATGAGGAGAAAGCTATCATACGATTTAAAAAAGCAGGAGTAGCTTTACATCTATTTTAAAAAGAGGCAAAGCTATATTTTCTTTGCGGACTTTCAGCAACTATACATATGCATTACACGTCTCGTCTTTGTGCTGCGGTCTTCCCTCGCTAAGTTTACTGTGTTGCAAATATACACCAAGTGGAATCATACAAATTAAATCTGGGGAAAATTTGTGGCTACCTGAATCTGATATGAGGAGAAAGCTATCATACGACTGAAGGAAGCAGGAGTAGCTTTACTTCTATTTTAAAAAGAGGCGGAGCTATATTTTCTTTGCGGTCTTTTAGCAACTATGCATATGCATTACACGTCTCGTCTTTGTGCTGCGTTCTTCCCGCGCTATGTTTGCTGTGTTGCAAATAATACACGAAGTTGAATCATACAAAGTAAATCTCGGGAAAATTTGTGGCTACGTGAATCTGATATGAGGAGAAAGCTATCATACGACTGAAAGAAGCAGGAGTAGCTTTACTTCTATTTTAAAAAGAGACGGAGGTATTTTTCCTTTGCGGACTTTCAGCAAGTATACATATGCATTACACGTCTCGTCTTTGTGCTGCGTTCTTCCCGCGCTATGTTTACTGTGTTGCAAATATACACCAAGTTGAATCATACAAATTAAATCTGGGGAAAATTTGTGGCTACCTGAATCTGATATGAGGAGAAAGCTATCATACGATATAAAAAAGCAGGAGTAGCTTTACATCTATTTTAAAAAGAAGCAAAGCTATATTTTCTTTGCGGACTTTCAGCAACTATACATATGCATTACACGTCTCGTCTTTGTACTGCGGTCTTCTCTCGCTAAGTTTACTGTGTTGCAAATATACACCAAGTGGAATCATACAAATTAAATCTGGGGAAAATTTGTGGCTACCTGAATCTGATATGAGGAGAAAGCTATCACACGATTGAAGGAAGCAGGAGTAGCTTTACTTCTATTTTAAAAAGAGGCGGAGCTATATTTTCTTTGCGGTCTTTTAGCAACTATGCATATGCATTACATGTCTCGTCTTTGCGCTGCGTTCTTCCCGCGCTATGTTTGCTGTGTTGCAAATATACACGAAGTTGAATCATACAAAGTAAATCTGGGGAAAATTTGTGGCTACCTTAATCTGATATGAAGAGAAAGCTATCATACGACTGAAGGAAGCAGGAGTAGCTTTACTTCTATTTTAAAAAGAGGCGGAGTTATATTTTCTTTGCGGTCTTTCAGCAACTATGCATATGCATTACACGTCTCGTCTTTGTGCTGCGTTCTTCCGGGCTATGTTTACTGTGTTGCAAATATACACCAAGTTGATTCATAAAAAAATTAATCTGGGGAAATTTTGTGGCTACCTGAATCTGATATGAGGAGAAAGCTATCATACGATTGGAGGAAGCAGCAGTAGCTTTACTTCTATTTTAAAAAGAGGCGGAGCTATATTTTCTTTGCGGACATTCAGCAAATATACTTATGCATTCAACGTCTCGTCTTTGTGCTGCGTTCTTCCCGCGCTATGTTTACTGTGTTGCAAATATACACCAAGTTGAATCATACAAATTAAATCTGGGGAAAATAATTGGCTACCCGAATATGATGAAAGGAGAAAGCTGTCATGCGATTGAAGGAAGCAGGAGTAGCTTTACTTGTATTTTAGAAAAAGGCGGAGCTATATTTTCTTTCCGGACTTTCAGCAACTATGCATATGCTTTACACGTCTCGTCTTTGTCTTGCGTTCTTCCCGCGCTATGTTTACTGTGTTGCAAATATACACCAAGTTGAATCATACAAATTAAATCTGGGGAAAATTTGAGGCTACCTGAATCTGATATGAGGAGAAAGGTATCATACGATTTAAAAAAGCAGGAGTAGCTTTACTTCTATTTTAAAAAGAAGCGGAGCTATATTTTCTTTGCGGACTTTCAGCAACTATAAATATGCATTACACGTCTCGTCTTTGTGCTGCGGTCTTCCCGCGCTATGTTTACTGTGTTGCAAATATACACCAAGTTGAATCATACAAGCTAAATCTGGGGAAAATTTGTGGCTACCTGAATCTGATATGAGGAGAAAGCTATCATACGACTGAAGGAAGCAGGAGTAGCTTTACTTCTATTTTAAAAAGAGGCGGAGCTATATTTTCTTTGCGGTCTTTTAGCAACTATGCATATGCATTACACGTCTCGTCTTTGTGCTGCGTTCTTCCCGCGCTATGTTTACTGTGTTGCAAATATACACCAAGTTTAATCATACAAATTAAATCTGGGGAAATTTGTGGCTACTTGAATCTGATATCAGGAGAAAGCTGTCATACGACTGAAGGAAGCAGGAGTAGCTTTACTTCTATTTTAAAAAGAGCCGGAGCTATATTTTCTTTGCGCAGTTTCAGCAACTATACATATGCATTACACGTCTCGTCTTTGTGCTGCGTTCTTCCTGCGCTATGTTTACTGTGTTGAAAATATACACCAAGTTGAATCATACAAATAAATCTGGGGAATATTTGTGGCTACATGAATCTGATATGTGGAGAAAGCTATCATACGATTGAAGGAAGCAGGAGTAGCTTTACTTCTATTTTAAAAAAAGGCGGAGCTATATTTTCTTTGCGGACTTTCAGCAACTATACATATGCATTACACGTCTCGTCTTTGTGCTGCGGTCTTCCCGCGCTACGTTTACTGTATTGCAAATATACACCAAGTTGAATCATACAAATTAAATCTGGGGAAAATTTGTGGCTACCTGAATCTTATATGAGGTGAAAGCTATCATTCGATTGAAGGAAGCAGGAGTAGCTTTACTGCTATTTTAAAAAGAGGCGGAGCTATATTTTCTTTGCGGACTTTCAGCATCTATACATATGCATCACAAGTCTCGTCTTTGTGCTGCGTTCTTCCCACGCTATGTTTACTGTGTTGCAAATATACACCAACTTGAATGATACAAATTAAATCTGGGGAATATTTGTGGCTACATGAATCTGATATGAGGAGAAAGCTATCATACGATTGGACAAAGCAGGATTAGCTTTACTTCTTATTTAAAAAAGAGCCGGAGCTATATTTTCGTTGCGGACTTTCAGCAACTATACATATGCATTACACGTCTCGTCTTTGTGCTGCGTTCTTCCCGCGCTATGTTTGCTGTGTTGCATATATACACCAAGTTATATCATACAAATTAAATCTGGGGAATATGTGTTTCTACCTGAATCTGATATGAGGAGAAAGCTATCATACGATTGAAGGAAGCAGGAGTAGCTTTACTTCTATTTTAAAAAGAGGCGGAGCTATATTTTCTTTGCGGACTTTCAGCAACTATAAATATGCATTACACGTCTCGTCTTTGTGCTGCGGTCTTCCCGCGCTATGTTTACTGTGTTGCAAATATACACCAACTTGAATCATACAAACTAAATCTGGGGAAAATTTGTGGCTACCTGAATCTGATATGAGGAGAAAGCTATCATACGACTGAAGGAAGCAGGAGTAGCTTTACTTCTATTTTAAAAAAAGGCGGAGCTATATTTTCTTTGCGGTCTTTTAGCAACTATACATATGCATTACACGTCTCTTCTTTTTGCTGCGTTCTGCCCGCGCTATGTTTACTGTGTTGCAAATATACACCAAGTTGAATCACACAAACTAAATCTGGGGAAAATTTGTGGCTACCTGAATCTGATATGAGGAGAAAGCTATCATACGATTTAAAAAAGCAGGAGTAGCTTTACATCTATTTTAAAAAGAGGCAAAGCTATATTTTCTTTGCGGACTTTCAGCAACTATACATATGCATTACACGTCTCGTCTTTGTGCTGCGGTCTTCCCTCGCTAAGTTTACTGTGTTGCAAATATACACCAAGTGGAATCATACAAATTAAATCTGGGGAAAATTTGTGGCTACCTGAATCTGATATGAGGAGAAAGCTATCATACGACTGAAGGAAGCAGGAGTAGCTTTACTTCTATTTTAAAAAGAGGCGGAGCTATATTTTCTTTGCGGTCTTTTAGCAACTATGCATATGCATTACACGTCTCGTCTTTGTGCTGCGTTCTTCCCGCCATATGTTTGCTGTGTTGCAAATAATACACGAAGTTGAATTATACAAAGTAAATCTGGGGAAAATTTGTGGCTACGTGAATCTGATATGAGGAGAAAGCTATCATACGACTGAAGGAAGCAGGAGTAGCTTTACTTCTATTTTAAAAAGAGACGGAGGTATATTTTCTTTGCGGACTTTCAGCAAGTATACATATGCATTACACGTCTCGTCTTTGTGCTGCGTTCTTCCCGCGCTATGTTTACTGTGTTGCAAATATACACCAAGTTGAATCATACAAAATAAATCTGGGGAAAATTTGTGGCTACCTGAATCTGATATGAGGAGAAAGCTATCATACGATTTAAAAAAGCAGGAGTAGCTTTACATCTATTTTAAAAAGAGGCAAAGCTATATTTTCTTTGCGGACTTTCAGCAACTATACATATGCATTACACGTCTCGTCTTTGTGCTGCGGTCTTCCCTCGCTAAGTTTACTGTGTTGCAAATATACACCAAGTGGAATCATACAAATTAAATCTGGGGAAAATTTGTGGCTACCTGAATCTGATATGAGGAGAAAGCTATCATACGACTGAAGGAAGCAGGAGTAGCTTTACTTCTATTTTAAAAAGAGGCGGAGCTATATTTTCTTTGCGGTCTTTTAGCAACTATGCATATGCATTACACGTCTCGTCTTTGTGCTGCGTTCTTCCCGCGTTATGTTTGCTGTGTTGCAAATAATACACGAAGTTGAATCATACAAAGTAAATCTCGGGAAAATTTGTGGCTACGTGAATCTGATATGAGGAGAAAGCTATCATACGACTGAAAGAAGCAGGAGTAGCTTTACTTCTATTTTAAAAAGAGACGGAGGTATTTTTCCTTTGCGGACTTTCAGCAAGTATACATATGCATTACACGTCTCGTCTTTGTGCTGCGTTCTTCCCGCGCTATGTTTACTGTGTTGCAAATATACACCAAGTTGAATCATACAAATTAAATCTGGGGAAAATTTGTGGCTACCTGAATCTGATATGAGGAGAAAGCTATCATACGATATAAAAAAGCAGGAGTAGCTTTACATCTATTTTAAAAAGAAGCAAAGCTATATTTTCTTTGCGGACTTTCAGCAACTATACATATGCATTACACGTCTCGTCTTTGTACTGCGGTCTTCTCTCGCTAAGTTTACTGTGTTGCAAATATACACCAAGTGGAATCATACAAATTAAATCTGGGGAAAATTTGTGGCTACCTGAATCTGATATGAGGAGAAAGCTATCACACGATTGAAGGAAGCAGGAGTAGCTTTACTTCTATTTTAAAAAGAGGCGGAGCTATATTTTCTTTGCGGTCTTTTAGCAACTATGCATATGCATTACATGTCTCGTCTTTGCGCTGCGTTCTTCCCGCGCTATGTTTGCTGTGTTGCAAATATACACGAAGTTGAATCATACAAAGTAAATCTGGGGAAAATTTGTGGCTACCTTAATCTGATATGAAGAGAAAGCTATCATACGACTGAAGGAAGCAGGAGTAGCTTTACTTCTATTTTAAAAAGAGGCGGAGTTATATTTTCTTTGCGGTCTTTCAGCAACTATGCATATGCATTACACGTCTCGTCTTTGTGCTGCGTTCTTCCGGGCTATGTTTACTGTGTTGCAAATATACACCAAGTTGATTCATAAAAAAATTAATCTGGGGAAATTTTGTGGCTACCTGAATCTGATATGAGGAGAAAGCTATCATACGATTGGAGGAAGCAGCAGTAGCTTTACTTCTATTTTAAAAAGAGGCGGAGCTATATTTTCTTTGCGGACATTCAGCAAATATACTTATGCATTCAACGTCTCGTCTTTGTGCTGCGTTCTTCCCGCGCTATGTTTACTGTGTTGCAAATATACACCAAGTTGAATCATACAAATTAAATCTGGGGAAAATAATTGGCTACCCGAATATGATGAAAGGAGAAAGCTGTCATACGATTGAAGGAAGCAGGAGTAGCTTTACTTGTATTTTAGAAAAAGGCGGAGCTATATTTTCTTTCCGGACTTTCAGCAACTATGCATATGCTTTACACGTCTCGTCTTTGTCTTGCGTTCTTCCCGCGCTATGTTTACTGTGTTGCAAATATACACCAAGTTGATTCATAAAAAAATTAATCTGGGGAAATTTTGTGGCTACCTGAATCTGATATGAGGAGAAAGCTATCATACGATTGGAGGAAGCAGCAGTAGCTTTACTTCTATTTTAAAAAGAGGCGGAGCTATATTTTCTTTGCGGACATTCAGCAAATATACTTATGCATTCAACGTCTCGTCTTTGTGCTGCGTTCTTCCCGCGCTATGTTTACTGTGTTGCAAATATACACCAAGTTGAATCATACAAATTAAATCTGGGGAAAATAATTGGCTACCCGAATATGATGAAAGGAGAAAGCTGTCATACGATTGAAGGAAGCAGGAGTAGCTTTACTTGTATTTTAGAAAAAGGCGGAGCTATATTTTCTTTCCGGACTTTCAGCAACTATGCATATGCTTTACACGTCTCGTCTTTGTCTTGCGTTCTTCCCGCGCTATGTTTACTGTGTTGCAAATATACACCAAGTTGAATCATACAAATTAAATCTGGGGAAAATTTGAGGCTACCTGAATCTGATATGAGGAGAAAGGTATCATACGATTTAAAAAAGCAGGAGTAGCTTTACTTCTATTTTAAAAAGAAGCGCAGCTATATTTTCTTTGCGGACTTTCAGCAACTATAAATATGCATTACACGTCTCGTCTTTGTGCTGCGGTCTTCCCGCGCTATGTTTACTGTGTTGCAAATATACACCAAGTTGAATCATACAAGCTAAATCTGGGGAAAATTTGTGGCTACCTGAATCTGATATGAGGAGAAAGCTATCATACGACTGAAGGAAGCAGGAGTAGCTTTACTTCTATTTTAAAAAGAGGCGGAGCTATATTTTCTTTGCGGTCTTTTAGCAACTATGCATATGCATTACACGTCTCGTCTTTGTGCTGCGTTCTTCCCGCGCTATGTTTACTGTGTTGCAAATATACACCAAGTTTAATCATACAAATCATATCTGGGGAAAATGTGTGGCTACCTGAATCTGATATGAGGAGAAAGCTATCATACGATTTATGAAAGCAGGAGTAGCTTTACTTCTATTTTCAAAAGAGGCGGAGCTATATTTTCTTTGCGGACTTTCAGCAACATTACATATGCATTACACGTCTCGTCTTTGTGCTGCGTTCTTCCGAGCTGTTTACTGTGTTGCAAATATACACCAAGTTGATTGATACAAAAATAAATCTGGGGAAAATTCTGGCTACCTGAATCTGATATGAGGAGAAAGCTATCATACGATTGGAGGAAGCATGAGTAGCTTTACTTCTATTTTAAAAATAGGCGGAGCTATATTTTCTTAGCGGACTTTCAGCAGGTATACATATGCATTACACGTCTCTTCTTTTTGCTGCGTTCTGCCCGCGCTATGTTCACTGTGTTGCAAATATACCCCAAGTTGAATCACACAAACTAAATCTGGGGAAAATTTGTGGCTACCTGAATCTGATATGAGGAGAAAGCTATCATACGATTTAAAAAAGCAGGAGTAGCTTTACATCTATTTTAAAAAGAGGCAAAGCTATATTTTCTTTGCGGACTTTCAGCAACTATACATATGCATTACACGTCTCGTCTTTGTGCTGCGGTCTTCCCTCGCTAAGTTTACTGTGTTGCAAATATACACCAAGTGGAATCATACAAATTAAATCTGGGGAAAATTTGTGGCTACCTGAATCTGATATGAGGAGAAAGCTATCATACGACTGAAGGAAGCAGGAGTAGCTTTACTTCTATTTTAAAAAGAGGCGGAGCTATATTTTCTTTGCGGTCTTTTAGCAACTATGCATATGCATTACACGTCTCGTCTTTGTGCTGCGTTCTTCCCGCCCTATGTTTGCTGTGTTGCAAATAATACACGAAGTTGAATTATACAAAGTAAATCTGGGGAAAATTTGTGGCTACGTGAATCTGATATGAGGAGAAAGCTATCATACGACTGAAGGAAGCAGGAGTAGCTTTACTTCTATTTTAAAAAGAGACGGAGGTATATTTTCTTTGCGGACTTTCAGCAAGTATACATATGCATTACACGTCTCGTCTTTGTGCTGCGTTCTTCCCGCGCTATGTTTACTGTGTTGCAAATATACACCAAGTTGAATCATACAAATTAAATCTGGGGAAAATTTGTGGCTACCTGAATCTGATATGAGGAGAAAGCTATCATACGATTTAAAAAAGCAGGAGTAGCTTTACATCTATTTTAAAAAGAGGCAAAGCTATATTTTCTTTGCGGACTTTCAGCAACTATACATATGCATTACACGTCTCGTCTTAGTTCTGCGGTCTTCCCTCGCTAAGTTTACTGTGTTGCAAATATACACCGAGTGGAATCATACAAAATAAATCTGGGGAAAATTTGTGGCTACCTGAATCTGATATGAGGAGAAAGCTATCATACGATTGAAGGAAGCAGGAGTAGCTTTACTTCTATTTTAAAAAGAGGCGGAGCTATATTTTCTTTGCGGTCTTTTAGCAACTATGCATATGCATTACATGTCTCGTCTTTGCGCTGCGTTCTTCCCGCGCTATGTTTGTTGTGTTGCAAATATACACGAAGTTGAATCATACAAAGTAAATCTGGGGAAAATTTGTGGCTACCTGAATCTGATATGAGGAGAAAGCTATCATACGACTGAAGGAAGCAGGAGTAGCTTTACTTCTATTTTAAAAAGAGGCGGAGTTATATTTTCTTTGCGGTCTTTCAGCAACTATGCATATGCATTACACGTCTCGTCTTTGTGCTGCGTTCTTCCGGGCTATGTTTACTGTGTTGCAAATATACACCAAGTTGAATCATACAAGCTAAATCTGGGGAAAATTTGTGGCTACCCGAATATGATGTAAGGAGAAAGCTGTCATACGATTGAAGGAAGCAGGAGTAACTTTACTTGTATTTTAAAAAAAGGCGGAGCTATATTTTCTTTCCGGACTTTCAGCAACTATGCATATGCATTACACGTCTCGTCTTTGTCTTGCGTTCTTCCCGCGCTATGTTTACTGTGTTGCAAATATACACCAAGTTGAATCATACAAATTAAATCTGGGGAAAATTTGAGGCTACCTGAATCTGATATGAGGAGAAAGGTATCATACGATTTAAAAAAGCAGGAGTAGCTTTACTTCTATTTTAAAAAGAGGCGGAGCTATATTTTCTTTGCGGACTTTCAGCAACTATAAATATGCATTACACGTCTCGTCTTTGTGCTGCGGTCTTCCCGCGCTATGTTTACTGTGTTGCAAATATACACCAAGTTGAATCATACAAACTAAATCTGGGGAAAATTTGTGGCTACCTGAATCTGATATGAGGAGAAAGCTATCATACGTCTGAAGGAAGCAGGAGTAGCTTTTCTTCTATTTTAAAAAGAGGCGGAGCTATATTTTCTTTGCGGTCTTTTAGCAACTATGCATATGCATTACATGTCTCGTCTTTGTGCTGCGTTCTTCCCGCGCTATGTTTACTGTGTTGCAAATATACACCAAGTTTAATCATACAAATTATATCTGGGGAAAATGTGTGGCTACCTGAATCTGATATGAGGAGAAAGCTATCATACGATTTATGAAAGCAGGAGTAGCTTTACTTCTATTTTCAAAAGAGGCGGAGCTATATTTTCTTTGCGGACTTTCTGCAACATTACATATGCATTACACGTCTCGTCTTTGTGCTGCGTTCTTCCGAGCTGTTTACTGTGTTGCAAATATACACCAAGTTGATTCATACAAAAATAAATCTGGGGAAAATTCTGGCTACCTGAATCTGATATGAGGAGAAAGCTATCATACGATTGGAGGAAGCATGAGTAGCTTTACTTCTATTTTAAAAAGAGGCGGAGCTATATTTTCTTTGCGGACTTTCAGCAAATATACTTATGTATTCAACGTCTCTTCTTTGTGCTGCGTTCTTCCCGCGTTATGTTTACTGTGTTGCAAATATACACCAAGTTGAATCATACAAATTAAATTTTGGAAAATTTGTGGCTACCTGAATCTGATATGAGGAGAAAGCCATCATAGGATTGAAGGAAGCAGGAGTAGCTTTACTTCTATTTTAAAAAGAGGCGGAGCTATATTTTCTTAGCGGACTTTCAGCAGGTATACATATGCATTACACGTCTCTTCTTTTTGCTGCGTTCTGCCCGCACTATGTTTACTGTGTTGAAAATATACACCAAGTTGAATCACACAAACTAAATCTGGGGAAAATTTGTGGCTACCTGAATCTGATATAAGGAGAAAGCTATCATACGATTGAAGGAAGCAGGAGTAGCTTTACTTCTATATTAAAAAGAGGCGGAGCTATATTTTCTTTGCGGACTTTCAGCAACTATACATATGCATTACACGTCTTGTCTTTGTGCTGCATTCTTCGCGCGCTATGTTTACTGTGCTGCAAATATACACCAAGTTGAATCATACAAAATAAATCTGGGGAAAATTTGTGGCTACGTGAATCTGATATGAGGAGAAAGCTATCATAGGATTGGAGGAAGCAGGAGTAGCTTTACTTCCATTTTATAGGGGCGGAGCCATATTTGCTTTGCGGACTTTCAGCAACTATACATATGCTTTTCACGTCTCTTCTTTGTGCTGCGTTCTTCCGGGCAATGTTTACTGTGTTGCAAATATACGCCAAGTTGAATCATACAAATAAATCTGGGGAAAATTTGTGGCTGCCTGAATCAGATATGAGGAGAAAGCTATCAAACGATTGGAGGAAGCAGGAGTAGCTTTATTTCTATTTTAAAAAAAGGCGGAGCTATATTTTCTTTGCGGACTTTCAGCAACTATACCAATGCATTACACGTCTCGTCTTTCTGCTGCGTTCTAACCGCGCTATATTTACTGTGTTGCAAATATACACCAAGTTGAATCATACAAATAAATCTGGGGAAAATGTGTATCTACCTGAATCTGAAATGAGGAGAAAGCTATCATACGATTTAAGGAAGCAGAGTAGCTTTACTTCTATTTTTAAAAGATGCGGAGCTATTTTCTTTGCGGACTTTCAGCAACTATACCTATGCATTACACGTCTCGTCTTTGTGCTGCGTTCTTCCCGAGCTATGTTTACTGTGTTGCAAATATACACCAAGTTGAATCATACAAATTAAATCTGGTGAAAATTTGTGGCTACCTGAATCTGATATGAGGAGAAAGCTATCATACGATTTAAAAAAGCAGGAGTAGCTTTACATCTATTTTAAAAAGAGGCAAAGCTATATTTTCTTTGCGGACTTTCAGCAACTATACATATGCATTACACGTCTCGTCTTAGTTCTGCGGTCTTCCCTCGCTAAGTTTACTGTGTTGCAAATATACACCGAGTGGAATCATACAAAATAAATCTGGGGAAAATTTGTGGCTACCTGAATCTGATATGAGGAGAAAGCTATCATACGATTGAAGGAAGCAGGAGTAGCTTTACTTCTATTTTAAAAAGAGGCGGAGCTATATTTTCTTTGCGGTCTTTTAGCAACTATGCATATGCATTACATGTCTCGTCTTTGCGCTGCGTTCTTCCCGCGCTATGTTTGTTGTGTTGCAAATATACACGAAGTTGAATCATACAAAGTAAATCTGGGGAAAATTTGTGGCTACCTGAATCTGATATGAGGAGAAAGCTATCATACGACTGAAGGAAGCAGGAGTAGCTTTACTTCTATTTTAAAAAGAGGCGGAGTTATATTTTCTTTGCGGTCTTTCAGCAACTCTGCATATGCATTACACGTCTCGTCTTTGTGCTGCGTTCTTCCGGGCTATGTTTACTGTGTTGCAAATATACACCAAGTTGATTCATAAAAAAATAAATCTGGGGAAATTTTGTGGCTACCTGAATCTGATATGAGGAGAAAGCTATCATACGATTGGAGGAAGCAGCAGTAGCTTTACTTCTATTTTAAAAAGAGGCGGAGCTATATTTTCTTTGTGGACATTCAGCAAATATACTTGTGCATTCAACGTCTCGTCTTTGTGCTGCGTTCTTCCCGCGCTATGTTTACTGTGTTGCAAATATACACCAAGTTGAATCATACAAATTAAATCTGGGGAAAATAAGTGGCTACCCGAATATGATGTAAGGAGAAAGCTGTCATACGATTGAAGGAAGCAGGAGTAACTTTACTTGTATTTTAAAAAAAGGCGGAGCTATATTTTCTTTCCGGACTTTCAGCAACTATGCATATGCATTACACGTCTCGTCTTTGTCTTGCGTTCTTCCCGCGCTATGTTTACTGTGTTGCAAATATACACCAAGTTGAATCATACAAATTAAATCTGGGGAAAATTTGAGGCTACCTGAATCTGATATGAGGAGAAAGGTATCATACGATTTAAAAAAGCAGGAGTAGCTTTACTTCTATTTTAAAAAGAGGCGGAGCTATATTTTCTTTGCGGACTTTCAGCAACTATAAATATGCATTACACGTCTCGTCTTTGTGCTGCGGTCTTCCCGCGCTATGTTTACTGTGTTGCAAATATACACCAAGTTGAATCATACAAACTAAATCTGGGGAAAATTTGTGGCTACCTGAATCTGATATGAGGAGAAAGCTATCATACGTCTGAAGGAAGCAGGAGTAGCTTTTCTTCTATTTTAAAAAGAGGCGGAGCTATATTTTCTTTGCGGTCTTTTAGCAACTATGCATATGCATTACATGTCTCGTCTTTGTGCTGCGTTCTTCCCGCGCTATGTTTACTGTGTTGCAAATATACACCAAGTTTAATCATACAAATTATATCTGGGGAAAATGTGTGGCTACCTGAATCTGATATGAGGAGAAAGCTATCATACGATTTATGAAAGCAGGAGTAGCTTTACTTCTATTTTCAAAAGAGGCGGAGCTATATTTTCTTTGCGGACTTTCTGCAACATTACATATGCATTACACGTCTTGTCTTTGTGCTGCGTTCTTCCGAGCTGTTTACTGTGTTGCAAATATACACCAAGTTGATTCATACAAAAATAAATCTGGGGAAAATTCTGGCTACCTGAATCTGATATGAGGAGAAAGCTATCATACGATTGGAGGAAGCATGAGTAGCTTTACTTCTATTTTAAAAAGAGGCGGAGCTATATTTTCTTTGCGGACTTTCAGCAAATATACTTATGTATTCAACGTCTCTTCTTTGTGCTGCGTTCTTCCCGCGTTATGTTTACTGTGTTGCAAATATACACCAAGTTGAATCATACAAATTAAATTTTGGAAAATTTGTGGCTACCTGAATCTGATATGAGGAGAAAGCCATCATAGGATTGAAGGAAGCAGGAGTAGCTTTACTTCTATTTTAAAAAGAGGCGGAGCTATATTTTCTTAGCGGACTTTCAGCAGGTATACATATGCATTACACGTCTCTTCTTTTTGCTGCGTTCTGCCCGCACTATGTTTACTGTGTTGAAAATATACACCAAGTTGAATCACACAAACTAAATCTGGGGAAAATTTGTGGCTACCTGAATCTGATATAAGGAGAAAGCTATCATACGATTGAAGGAAGCAGGAGTAGCTTTACTTCTATATTAAAAAGAGGCGGAGCTATATTTTCTTTGCGGACTTTCAGCAACTATACATATGCATTACACGTCTTGTCTTTGTGCTGCATTCTTCGCGCGCTATGTTTACTGTGCTGCAAATATACACCAAGTTGAATCATACAAAATAAATCTGGGGAAAATTTGTGGCTACGTGAATCTGATATGAGGAGAAAGCTATCATAGGATTGGAGGAAGCAGGAGTAGCTTTACTTCCATTTTATAGGGGCGGAGCCATATTTGCTTTGCGGACTTTCAGCAACTATACATATGCTTTTCACGTCTCTTCTTTGTGCTGCGTTCTTCCGGGCAATGTTTACTGTGTTGCAAATATACGCCAAGTTGAATCATACAAATAAATCTGGGGAAAATTTGTGGCTGCCTGAATCAGATATGAGGAGAAAGCTATCAAACGATTGGAGGAAGCAGGAGTAGCTTTATTTCTATTTTAAAAAAAGGCGGAGCTATATTTTCTTTGCGGACTTTCAGCAACTATACCAATGCATTACACGTCTCGTCTTTCTGCTGCGTTCTAACCGCGCTATATTTACTGTGTTGCAAATATACACCAAGTTGAATCATACAAATAAATCTGGGGAAAATGTGTATCTACCTGAATCTGAAATGAGGAGAAAGCTATCATACGATTTAAGGAAGCAGAGTAGCTTTACTTCTATTTTTAAAAGATGCGGAGCTATATTTTCTTTGCGGACTTTCAGCAACTATACCTATGCATTACACGTCTCGTCTTTGTGCTGCGTTCTTCCCGAGCTATGTTTACTGTGTTGCAAATATACACCAAGTTGAATCATACAAATTAAATCTGGTGAAAATTTGTGGCTACCTGAATCTGATATGAGGAGAAAGCTATCATACGATTGAAGGAAGCAGGAGTAGATTTACTTCTATTTTAGAAAGAGGCGGAGCTATATTTTCATTGCGGACTTTCAGCAACTATACATATGCATTACACGTCTAGTCTTTGTGCTGCATTCTTCTCGCGCTATGTTTACTGTGTTGCAAATGTACACCAAGTTGAATCATACAAATTAAATCTGGGGAAAATTTGTGGCTACCTGAATCTTATTTGACGAGAAAGCTATCATACGACTGAAGGAAGCAGGAGTAGCTTTACTTCAATTTTAAAAAGAGGCGGAGCTATATGTTCTTTGCGGTCTTTCAGCAACTAATCCTATGCATTAAATGTCTCGTCTTTGTGCGGCGTTCTTCCTGCGCTATGTTTGCTGTGTTGCAAATATACATGAAGTTGAATGATACAAACTAAATCTGGGGAAAATTTGTGGCTACATGAATCTGATATGAGGAGAAAGATATCATACGAATGAAGGAAGCAGGAGTAGCTTTACTTCAATTTTAAAAAGACATGGAGGTATATTTCCTTTGCGGACTTTCAGCAAGTATACATATGCATTACACGTTTCGTCTTTGTGCTGCGTTCTTCCGGGCTATGTTTACAGTGTTGAAAATATACACTAAGTTGATTCATACAAATTAAATCTGGGGACAATTTGTGGCTACGTGAATCTGATATGAGGAGAAAGCTATCATACGAATGAATAAGCAGGAGTAGCTTTACTTCTATTTTAAAAAGAGACGGAGGTATATTTCCTTTGCGGACTTTCAGCAAGTATACATATGCATTACACGTCTCGTCTTTGTGCTGCGTTCTTCCCGCGCTATGTTTACTGTGTTGCAAATATACACCAAGTTGAATCATACAAATTAAATCTGGGGAAAATTTGTGGCTACCTGAATCTGATATGAGGAGAAAGCTATCATACGATTTAAAAAAGCAGGAGTAGCTTTACATCTATTTTAAAAAGAGGCAAAGCTATATTTTCTTTGCGGACTTTCAGCAACTATACATATGCATTACACGTCTCGTCTTTGTGCTGCGGTCTTCCCTCGCTAAGTTTACTGTGTTGCAAATATACACCAAGTGGAATCATACAAATTAAATCTGGGGAAAATTTGAGGCTACCTGAATCTGATATGAGGAGAAAGGTATCATACGATTTAAAAAAGCAGGAGTAGCTTTACTTCTATTTTAAAAAGAGGTGGAGCTATATTTTCTTTGCGGACTTTCAGCAACTATAAATATGCATTACACGTCTCGTCTTTGTGCTGCGGTCTTCCCGCGCTATGTTTACGGTGTTGCAAATATACACCAAGTTGAATCATACAAACTAAATCTGGGGAAAATTTGTGGCTACCTGAATCTGATATGAGGAGAAAGCTATCATACGACTGAAGGAAGCAGGAGTAGCTTTACTTCTATTTTAAAAAGAGGCGGAGCTATATTTTCTTTGCGGTCTTTTAGCAACTATGCATATGCATTACATGTCTTGTCTTTGTGCTGCGTTCTTCCCGCGCTATGTTTACTGTGTTGCAAATATACACCAAGTTTAATCATACAAATTATATCTGGGGAAAATGTGTGGCTACCTCAATCTGATATGAGGAGAAAGCTATCATACGATTTATGAAAGCAGGAGTAGCTTTACTTCTATTTTCAAAAGAGGCGGAGCTATATTTTCTTTGCGGACTTTCAGCAACATTACATATGCATTACACGTCTCGTCTTTGTGCTGCGTTCTTCCGAGCTGTTTACTGTGTTGCAAATATACACCAAGTTGATTCATACAAAAATAAATCTGGGGAAAATTCTGGCTACCTGAATCTGATATGAGGAGAAAGCTATCATACGATTGGAGGAAGCATGAGTAGCTTTACTTCTATTTTAAAAAGAGGCGGAGCTATATTTTCTTTGCGGACTTTCAGCAAATATACTTATGCATTCAACGTCTCTTCTTTGTGCTGCGTTCTTCCCGCGTTATGTTTACTGTGTTGCAAATATACACCAAGTTGAATCATACAAATTAAATTTTGGAAAATTTGTGGCTACCTGAATCTGATATGAGGAGAAAGCCATCATAGGATTGAAGGAAGCAGGAGTAGCTTTACTTCTATTTTAAAAAGAGGCGGAGCTATATTTTCTTAGCGGACTTTCAGCAGGTATACATATGCATTACACGTCTCTTCTTTTTGCTGCGTTCTGCCCGCGCTATGTTTACTGTGTTGCAAATATACACCAAGTTGAATCACACAAACTAAATCTGGGGAAAATTTGTGGCTACCTGAATCTGATATAAGGAGAAAGCTATCATACGATTGAAGGAAGCAGGAGTAGCTTTACTTCTACATTAAAAAGAGGCGGAGCTATATTTTCTTTGCGGACTTTCAGCAACTATACATATGCATTACACGTCTTGTCTTTGTGCTGCATTCTTCGCGCGCTATGTTTACTGTGCTGCAAATATACACCAAGTTGAATCATACAAAATAAATCTGGGGAAAATTTGTGGCTACGTGAATCTGATATGAGGAGAAAGCTATCATAGGATTGGAGGAAGCAGGAGTAGCTTTACTTCCATTTTATAGGGGCGGAGCCATATTTGCTTTGCGGACTTTCAGCAACTATACATATGCTTTTCACGTCTCTTCTTTGTGCTGCGTTCTTCCGGGCAATGTTTACTGTGTTGCAAATATACGCCAAGTTGAATCATACAAATAAATTTGGGGAAAATTTGTGGCTGCCTGAATCAGATATGAGGAGAAAGCTATCAAACGATTGGAGGAAGCAGGAGTAGCTTTATTTCTATTTTAAAAAGAGGCGGAGCTATATTTTCTTTGCGGACTTTCAGCAACTATACCAATGCATTACACGTCTCGTCTTTCTGCTGCGTTCTAACCGCGCTATATTTACTGTGTTGCAAATATACACCAAGTTGAATCATACAAATTAAATCTGGGGAAAATGTGTATCTACCTGAATCTGAAATGAGGAGAAAGCTATCATACGATTTAAGGAAGCAGAAGGAGCTTTACTTCTATTTTTAAAAGATGCGGAGCTATATTTTCTTTGCGGACTTTCAGCAACTATACGTATGCATTACACGTCTCGTCTTTGTGCTGCGTTCTTCCCGAGCTATGTTTACTGTGTTGCAAATATACACCAAGTTGAATCATACAAATTAAATCTGGTGAAAATTTGTGGCTACCTGAATCTGATATGAGGAGAAAGCTATCATACGACTGAAGGAAGCAGGAGTAGATTTACTTCTATTTTAGAAAGAGGCGGAGCTATATTTTCATTGCGGACTTTCAGCAACTATACATATGCATTACACGTCTAGTCTTTGTGCTGCATTCTTCTCGCGCTATGTTTACTGTGTTGCAAATGTACACCAAGTTGAATCATACAAATTAAATCTGGGGAAAATTTGTGGCTACCTGAATCTTATTTGACGAGAAAGCTATCATACGACTGAAGGAAGCAGGAGTAGCTTTACTTCAATTTTAAAAAGAGGCGGAGCTATATGTTCTTTGCGGTCTTTCAGCAACTAATCCTATGCATTAAATGTCTCGTCTTTGTGCGGCGTTCTTCCTGCGCTATGTTTGCTGTGTTGCAAATATACATGAAGTTGAATGATACAAACTAAATCTGGGGAAAATTTGTGGCTACATGAATCTGATATGAGGTGAAAGATATCATACGAATGAAGGAAGCAGGAGTAGCTTTACTTCAATTTTAAAAAGACATGGAGGTATATTTCCTTTTCGGACTTTCAGCAAGTATACATGTGCATTACACGTCTCGTCTTTGTGCTGCGTTCTTCCCGCGCTATGTTTACTGTGTTGCAAATATACACCAAGTTGAATCATACAAATTAAATCTGGGGAAAATTTGTGGCTACCTGAATCTGATATGAGGAGAAAGCTATCATACGATTTAAAAAAGCAGGAGTAGCTTTACATCTATTTTAAAAGAGGCAAAGCTATATTTTCTTTGCGGACTTTCAGCAACTATACATATGCATTACACGTCTCGTCTTTGTGCTGCGGTCTTCCCTCGCTAAGTTTACTGTGTTGCAAATATACACCAAGTTGATTCATACAAAAATAAATCTGGGGAAAATTCTGGCTACCTGAATCTGATATGAGGAGAAAGCTATCATACGATTGGAGGAAGCATGAGTAGCTTTACTTCTATTTTAAAAAGAGGCGGAGCTATATTTTCTTTGCGGACGTTCAGCAAATATACTTATGCATTCAACGTCTCTTCTTTGTGCTGCGTTCTTCCCGCGTTATGTTTACTGTGTTGCAAATATACACCAAGTTGAATCATACAAATTAAATTTTGGAAAATTTGTGGCTACCTGAATCTGATATGAGGAGAAAGCCATCATAGGATTGAAGGAAGCAGGAGTAGCTTTACTTCTATTTTAAAAAGAGGCGGAGCTATATTTTCTTAGCGGACTTTCAGCAGGTATACATATGCATTACACGTCTCTTCTTTTTGCTGCGTTCTGCCCGCGCTATGTTTACTGTGTTGCAAATATACACCAAGTTGAATCACACAAACTAAATCTGGGGAAAATTTGTGGCTACCTGAATCTGATATAAGGAGAAAGCTATCATACGATTGAAGGAAGCAGGAGTAGCTTTACTTCTATATTAAAAAGAGGCGGAGCTATATTTTCTTTGCGGACTTTCAGCAACTATACATATGCATTACACGTCTTGTCTTTGTGCTGCATTCTTCGCGCGCTATGTTTACTGTGCTGCTAATATACACCAAGTTGAATCATACAAAATAAATCTGGGGAAAATTTGTGGCTACGTGAATCTGATATGAGGAGAAAGCTATCATAGGATTGGAGGAAGCAGGAGTAGCTTTACTTCCATTTTATAGGGGCGGAGCCATATTTGCTTTTCGGACTTTCAGCAACTATACATATGCTTTTCACGTCTCTTCTTTGTGCTGCGTTCTTCCGGGCAATGTTTACTGTGTTGCAAATATACGCCAAGTTGAATCATACAAATAAATCTGGGGAAAATTTGTGGCTGCCTGAATCAGATATGATGAGAAAGCTATCAAACGATTGGAGGAAGCAGGAGTAGCTTTATTTCTATTTTAAAAAGAGGCGGAGCTATATTTTCTTTGCGGACTTTCAGCAACTATACCAATGCATTACACGTCTCGTCTTTCTGCTGCGTTCTAACCGCGCTATATTTACTGTGTTGCAAATATACACCAAGTTGAATCATACAAATAAATCTGGGGAAAATGTGTATCTACCTGAATCTGAAATGAGGAGAAAGCTATCATACGATTTAAGGAAGCAGAAGTAGCTTTACTTCTATTTTTAAAAGATGCGGAGCTATATTTTCTTTGCGGACTTTCAGCAACTATACCTATGCATTACTCGTCTCGTCTTTGTGCTGCGTTCTTCCCGAGCTATGTTTACTGTGTTGCAAATATACACCAAGTTGAATCATACAAATTAAATCTGGTGAAAATTTTTGGCTACCTGAATCTGATATGAGGAGAAAGCTATCATACGACTGAAGGAAGCAGGAGAAGATTTACTTCTATTTTAGAAAGAGGCGGAGCTATATTTTCATTGCGGACTTTCAGCAACTATACATATGCATTACACGTCTAGTCTTTGTGCTGCATTCTTCTCGCGCTATGTTTACTGTGTTGCAAATGTACACCAAGTTGAATCATACAAATTAAATCTGGGGAAAATTTGTGGCTACCTGAATCTTATTTGACGAGAAAGCTATCATACGACTGAAGGAAGCAGGAGTAGCTTTACTTCAATTTTAAAAGAGGCGGAGCTATATGTTCTTTGCGGTCTTTCAGCAACTAATCCTATGCATTAAATGTCTCGTCTTTGTGCGGCGTTCTTCCTGCGCTATGTTTGCTGTGTTGCAAATATACATGAAGTTGAATGATACAAACTAAATCTGGGGAAAATTTGTGGCTACATGAATCTGATATGAGGAGAAAGATATCATACGAATGAAGGAAGCAGGAGTAGCTTTACTTCAATTTTAAAAAGACATGGAGGTATATTTCCTTTGCGGACTTTCAGCAAGTATACATATGCATTACACGTTTCGTCTTTGTGCTGCGTTCTTCCGGGCTATGTTTACAGTGTTGAAAATATACACTAAGTTGATTCATACAAATTAAATCTGGGGACAATTTGTGGCTACGTGAATCTGATATGAGGAGAAAGCTATCATACGAATGAATAAGCAGGAGTAGCTTCACTTCTATTTTAAAAAGAGACGGAGGTATATTTCCTTTGCGGACTTTCAGCAAGTATACATATGCATTACACGTCTCGTCTTTGTGCTGCGTTCTTCCCGCGCTATGTTTACTGTGTTGCAAATATACACCAAGTTGAATCATACAAATTAAATCTGGGGAAAATTTGTGGCTACCTGAATCTGATATGAGGAGAAAGCTATCATACGATTTAAAAAAGCAGGAGTAGCTTTACATCTATTTTAAAAAGAGGCAAAGCTATATTTTCTTTGCGGACTTTCAGCAACTATACATATGCATTACACGTCTCGTCTTTGTGCTGCGGTCTTCCCTCGCTAAGTTTACTGTGTTGCAAATATACACCAAGTTGATTCATACAAAAATAAATCTGGGGAAAATTCTGGCTACCTGAATCTGATATGAGGAGAAAGCTATCATACGATTGGAGGAAGCATGAGTAGCTTTACTTCTATTTTAAAAAGAGGCGGAGCTATATTTTCTTTGCGGACTTTCAGCAAACATACTTATGCATTCAACGTCTCTTCTTTGTGCTGCGTTCTTCCCGCGTTATGTTTACTGTGTTGCAAATATACACCAAGTTGAATCATACAAATTAAATTTTGGAAAATTTGTGGCTACCTGAATCTGATATGAGGAGGAAGCCATCATAGGACTGAAGGAAGCAGGAGTAGCTTTACTTCTATTTTAAAAAGAGGCGGAGCTATATTTTCTTAGCGGACTTTCAGCAGGTATACATATGCATTACACGTCTCTTCTTTTTGCTGCGTTCTGCCCGCGCTATGTTTACTGTGTTGCAAATATACACCAAGTTGAATCACACAAACTAAATCTGGGGAAAATTTGTGGCTACCTGAATCTGATATAAGGAGAAAGCTATCATACGATTGAAGGAAGCAGGAGTAGCTTTA
The DNA here is from genome assembly GCF_052857255.1 of Amblyomma americanum. Classification (NCBI taxonomy): domain Eukaryota; kingdom Metazoa; phylum Arthropoda; class Arachnida; order Ixodida; family Ixodidae; genus Amblyomma; species Amblyomma americanum. The sequence continues at coordinate 131,310,631 of NC_135507.1, forward strand.
CTTCTATATTAAAAAGAGGCGGAGCTATATTTTCTTTGCGGACTTTCAGCAACTATACATATGCATTACACGTCTTGTCTTTGTGCTGCATTCTTCGCGCGCTATGTTTACTGTGCTGCAAATATACACCAAGTTGAATCATACAAAATAAATCTGGGGAAAATTTGTGGCTACGTGAATCTGATATGAGGAGAAAGCTATCATAGGATTGGAGGAAGCAGGAGTAGCTTTACTTCCATTTTATAGGGGCGGAGCCATATTTGCTTTGCGGACTTTCAGCAACTATACATATGCTTTTCACGTCTCTTCTTTGTGCTGCGTTCTTCCGGGCAATGTTTACTGTGTTGCAAATATACGCCAAGTTGAATCATACAAATAAATCTGGGGAAAATTTGTGGCTGCCTGAATCAGATATGAGGAGAAAGCTATCAAACGATTGGAGGAAGCAGGAGTAGCTTTATTTCTATTTTAAAAAGAGGCGGAGCTATATTTTCTTTGCGGACTTTCAGCAACTATACCAATGCATTACACGTCTCGTCTTTCTGCTGCGTTCTAACCGCGCTATATTTACTGTGTTGCAAATATACACCAAGTTGAATCATACAAATTAAATCTGGGGAAAATGTGTATCTACCTGAATCTGAAATGAGGAGAAAGCTATCATACGATTTAAGGAAGCAGAAGGAGCTTTACTTCTATTTTTAAAAGATGCGGAGCTATATTTTCTTTGCGGACTTTCAGCAACTATACCTATGCATTACACGTCTCGTCTTTGTGCTGCGTTCTTCCCGAGCTATGTTTACTGTGTTGCAAATATACACCAAGTTGAATCATACAAATTAAATCTGGTGAAAATTTGTGGCTACCTGAATCTGATATGAGGAGAAAGCTATCATACGACTGAAGGAAGCAGGAGTAGATTTACTTCTATTTTAGAAAGAGGCGGAGCTATATTTTCATTGCGGACTTTCAGCAACTATACATATGCATTACACGTCTAGTCTTTGTGCTGCATTCTTCTCGCGCTATGTTTACTGTGTTGCAAATGTACACCAAGTTGAATCATACAAATTAAATCTGGGGAAAATTTGTGGCTACCTGAATCTTATTTGACGAGAAAGCTATCATACGACTGAAGGAAGCAGGAGTAGCTTTACTTCAATTTTAAAAAGAGGCGGAGCTATATGTTCTTTGCGGTCTTTCAGCAACTAATCCTATGCATTAAATGTCTCGTCTTTGTGCGGCGTTCTTCCTGCGCTATGTTTGCTGTGTTGCAAATATACATGAAGTTGAATGATACAAACTAAATCTTGGGAAAATTTGTGGCTACATGAATCTGATATGAGGAGAAAGATATCATACGAATGAAGGAAGCAGGAGTAGCTTTACTTCAATTTTAAAAAGACATGGAGGTATATTTCCTTTGCGGACTTTCAGCAAGTATACATATGCATTACACGTTTCGTCTTTGTGCTGCGTTCTTCCGGGCTATGTTTACAGTGTTGAAAATATACACTAAGTTGATTCATACAAATTAAATCTGGGGACAATTTGTGGCTACGTGAATCTGATATGAGGAGAAAGCTATCATACGAATGAATAAGCAGGAGTAGCTTTACTTCTATTTTAAAAAGAGACGGAGGTATATTTCCTTTGCGGACTTTCAGCAAGTATACATATGCATTACACGTCTCGTCTTTGTGCTGCGTTCTTCCCGCGCTATGTTTACTGTGTTGCAAATATACACCAAGTTGAATCATACAAATTAAATCTGGGGAAAATTTGTGGCTACCTGAATCTGATATGAGGAGAAAGCTATCATACGATTTAAAAAAGCAGGAGTAGCTTTACATCTATTTTAAAAGAGGCAAAGCTATATTTTCTTTGCGGACTTTCAGCAACAATACATATGCATTACACGTCTCGTCTTTGTGCTGCGGTCTTCCCTCGCTAAGTTTACTGTATTGCAAATATACACCAAGTTGATTCATACAAAAATAAATCTGGGGAAAATTCTGGCTACCTGAATCTGATATGAGGAGAAAGCTATCATACGATTGGAGGAAGCATGAGTAGCTTTACTTCTATTTTAAAAAGAGGCGGAGCTATATTTTCTTTGCGGACTTTCAGCAAATATACTTATGCATTCAACGTCTCTTCTTTGTGCTGCGTTCTTCCCGCGTTATGTTTACTGTGTTGCAAATATACACCAAGTTGAATCATACAAATTAAATTTTGGAAAATTTGTGGCTACCTGAATCTGATATGAGGAGAAAGCCATCATAGGATTGAAGGAAGCAGGAGTAGCTTTACTTCTATTTTAAAAAGAGGCGGAGCTATATTTTCTTAGCGGACTTTCAGCAGGTATACATATGCATTACACGTCTCTTCTTTTTGCTGCGTTCTGCCCGCGCTATGTTTACTGTGTTGCAAATATACACCAAGTTGAATCACACAAACTAAATCTGGGGAAAATTTGTGGCTACCTGAATCTGATATAAGGAGAAAGCTATCATACGATTGAAGGAAGCAGGAGTAGCTTTACTTCTATATTAAAAAGAGGCGGAGCTATATTTTCTTTGCGGACTTTCAGCAACTATACATATGCATTACACGTCTTGTCTTTGTGCTGCATTCTTCGCGCGCTATGTTTACTGTGCTGCAAATATACACCAAGTTGAATCATACAAAATAAATCTGGGGAAAATTTGTGGCTACGTGAATCTGATATGAGGAGAAAGCTATCATAGGATTGGAGGAAGCAGGAGTAGCTTTACTTCCATTTTATAGGGGCGGAGCCATATTTGCTTTGCGGACTTTCAGCAACTATACATATGCTTTTCACGTCTCTTCTTTGTGCTGCGTTCTTCCGGGCAATGTTTACTGTGTTGCAAATATACGCCAAGTTGAATCATACAAATAAATCTGGGGAAAATTTGTGGCTGCCTGAATCAGATATGAGGAGAAAGCTATCAAACGATTGGAGGAAGCAGGAGTAGCTTTATTTCTATTTTAAAAAGAGGCGGAGCTATATTTTCTTTGCGGACTTTCAGCAACTATACCAATGCATTACACGTCTCGTCTTTCTGCTGCGTTCTAACCGCGCTATATATACTGTGTTGCAAATATACACCAAGTTGAATCATACAAATAAATCTGGGGAAAATGTGTATCTACCTGAATCTGAAATGAGGAGAAAGCTATCATACGATTTAAGGAAGCAGAAGTAGCTTTACTTCTATTTTTAAAAGATGCGGAGCTATATTTTCTTTGCGGACTTTCAGCAACTATACCTATGCATTACACGTCTCGTCTTTGTGCTGCGTTCTTCCCGAGCTATGTTTACTGTGTTGCAAATATACACCAAGTTGAATCATACAAATTAAATCTGGTGAAAATTTGTGGCTACCTGAATCTGATATAAGGAGAATGCTATCATACGATTGAAGGAAGCAGGAGTAGATTTACTTCTATTTTAGAAAGAGGCGGAGCTATATTTTCATTGCGGACTTTCAGCAACTATACATATGCATTACACGTCTAGTCTTTGTGCTGCATTCTTCTCGCGCTATGTTTACTGTGTTGCAAATGTACACCAAGTTGAATCATACAAATTAAATCTGGGGAAAAATTGTGGCTACCTGAATCTTATTTGACGAGAAAGCTATCATACGACTGAAGGAAGCAGGAGTAGCTTTACTTCAATTTTAAAAAGAGGCGGAGCTATATGTTCTTTGCGGTCTTTCAGCAACTAATCCTATGCATTAAATGTCTCGTCTTTGTGCGGCGTTCTTCCTGCGCTATGTTTGCTGTGTTGCAAATATACATGAAGTTGAATGATACAAACTAAATCTGGGGAAAATTTGTGGCTACATGAATCTTATATGAGGAGAAAGATATCATACGAATGAAGGAAGCAGGAGTAGCTTTACTTCAATTTTAAAAAGACATGGAGGTATATTTCCTTTGCGGACTTTCAGCAAGTATACATATGCATTACACGTTTCGTCTTTGTGCTGCGTTCTTCCGGGCTATGTTTACAGTGTTGAAAATATACACTAAGTTGATTCATACAAATAAATCTGGGGACAATTTGTGGCTACGTGAATCTGATATGAGGAGAAAGCTATCATACGAATGAATAAGCAGGAGTAGCTTTACTTCTATTTTAAAAAGAGACGGAGGTATATTTCCTTTGCGGACTTTCAGCAAGTATACATATGCATTACACGTCTCGTCTTTGTGCTGCGTTCTTCCCGCGCTATGTTTACTGTGTTGCAAATATACACCAAGTTGAATCATACAAATTAAATCTGGGGAAAATTTGTGGCTACCTGAATCTGATATGAGGAGAAAGCTATCATACGATTTAAAAAAGCAGGAGTAGCTTTACATCTATTTTAAAAAGAGGCAAAGCTATATTTTCTTTGCGGACTTTCAGCGACTATACATATGCATTACACGTCTCGTCTTTGTGCTGCGGTCTTCCCTCGCTAAGTTTACTGTGTTGCAAATATACACCAAGTGGAATCATACAAATTAAATCTGGGGAAAATTTGAGGCTACCTGAATCTGATATGAGGAGAAAGGTATCATACGATTTAAAAAAGCAGGAGTAGCTTTACTTCTATTTTAAAAAGAGGTGGAGCTATATTTTCTTTGCGGACTTTCAGCAACTATAAATATGCATTACACGTCTCGTCTTTGTGCTGCGGTCTTCCCGCGCTATGTTTACTGTGTTGCAAATATACACCAAGTTGTATCATACAATCTAAATCTGGGGAAAATTTGTGGCTACCTGAATCTGATATGAGGAGAAAGCTATCATACGACTGAAGGAAGCAGGAGTAGCTTTACTTCTATTTTAAAAAGAGGCGGAGCTATATTTTCTTTGCGGTCTTTTAGCAACTATGCATATGCATTACATGTCTCGTCTTTGTGCTGCGTTCTTCCCGCGCTATGTTTACTGTGTTGCAAATATACACCAAGTTTAATCATACAAATTATATCTGGGGAAAATGTGTGGCTACCTGAATCTGATATGAGGAGAAAGCTATCATACGATTTATGAAAGCAGGAGTAGCTTTACTTCTATTTTCAAAAGAGGCGGAGCTATATTTTCTTTGCGGACTTTCAGCAACATTACATATGCATTACACGTCTCGTCTTTGTGCTGCGTTCTTCCGAGCTGTTTACTGTGTTGCAAATATACACCAAGTTGATTCATACAAAAATAAATCTGGGGAAAATTCTGGCTACCTGAATCTGATATGAGGAGAAAGCTATCATACGATTGGAGGAAGCATGAGTAGCTTTACTTCTATTTTAAAAAGATGCGGAGCTATATTTTCTTTGCGGACTTTCAGCAAATATACTTATGCATTCAACGTCTCTTCTTTGTGCTGCGTTCTTCCCGCGTTATGTTTACTGTGTTGCAAATATACACCAAGTTGAATCATACAAATAAATTTTGGAAAATTTGTGGCTACCTGAATCTGATATGAGGAGAAAGCCATCATAGGATTGAAGGAAGCAGGAGTAGCTTTACTTCTATTTTAAAAAGAGGCGGAGCTATATTTTCTTAGCGGACTTTCAGCAGGTATACATATGCATTACACGTCTCTTCTTTTTGCTGCGTTCTGCCCGCGCTATGTTTACTGTGTTGCAAATATACGCCAAGTTGAATCATACAAATAAACCTGGGGAAAATTTGTGGCTGCCTGAATCAGATATGAGGAGAAAGCTATCAAACGATTGGAGGAAGCAGGAGTAGCTTTATTTCTATTTTAAAAAGAGGCGGAGCTATATTTTCTTTGCGGACTTTCAGCAACTATACCAATGCATTACACGTCTCGTCTTTCTGCTGCGTTCTAACCGCGCTATATTTACTGTGTTGCAAATATACACCAAGTTGAATCATACAAATTAAATCTGGGGAAAATGTGTATCTACCTGAATCTGAAATGAGGAGAAAGCTATCATACGATTTAAGGAAGCAGAAGTAGCTTTACTTCTATTTTTAAAAAATGCGGAGCTATATTTTCTTTGCGGACTTTCAGCAACTATACCTATGCATTACACGTCTCGTCTTTGTGCTGCGTTCTTCCCGAGCTATGTTTACTGTGTTGCAAATATACACCAAGTTGAATCATACAAATTAAATCTGGTGAAAATTTGTGGCTACCTGAATCTGATATGAGGAGAAAGCTATCATACGACTGAAGGAAGCAGGAGTAGATTTACTTCTATTTTAGAAAGAGGCGGAGCTATATTTTCATTGCGGACTTTCAGCAACTATACATATGCATTACACGTCTAGTCTTTGTGCTGCATTCTTCTCGCGCTATGTTTACTGTGTTGCAAATGTACACCAAGTTGAATCATACAAATTAAATCTGGGGAAAATTTGTGGCTACCTGAATCTTATTTGACGAGAAAGCTATCATACGACTGAAGGAAGCAGGAGTAGCTTTACTTCAATTTTAAAAAGAGGCGGAGCTATATGTTCTTTGCGGTCTTTCAGCAACTAATCCTATGCATTAAATGTCTCGTCTTTGTGCGGCGTTCTTCCTGCGCTATGTTTGCTGTGCTGCAAATATACATGAAGTTGAATGATACAAACTAAATCTGGGGAAAATTTGTGGCTACATGAATCTGATATGAGGAGAAAGATATCATACGAATGAAGGAAGCAGGAGTAGCTTTACTTCAATTTTAAAAAGACATGGAGGTATATTTCCTTTGCGGACTTTCAGCAAGTATACATATGCATTACACGTTTCGTCTTTGTGCTGCGTTCTTCCGGGCTATGTTTACTGTGTTGCAAATATACACCAAGTTGAATCATACAAATTAAATCTGGGGAAAATTTGTGGCTACCTGAATCTGATATGAGGAGAAAGCTATGATACGATTTAAAAAAGCAGGAGTAGCTTTACATCTATTTTAAAAAGAGGCAAAGCTATATTTTCTTTGCGGACTTTCAGCAACTATACATATGCATTACACGTCTCGTCTTTGTGCTGCGGTCTTCCCTCGCTAAGTTTACTGTGTTGCAAATATACACCAAGTGGATTCATACAAATTAAATCTGGGGAAAATTTGTGGCTACCTGAATCTGATATGAGGAGAAAGCTATCATACGACTGAAGGAAGCAGGAGTAGCTTTACTTCTATTTTAAAAAGAGGCGGAGCTATATTTTCTTTGCGGTCTTTTAGCAACTATGCATATGCATTACATGTCTCGTCTTTGTGCTGCGTTCTTCCCGCGCTATGTTTGCTGTGTAGCAAATAATACACGAAGTTGAATCATACAAAGTAAATCTGGGGAAAATTTGTGGCTACGTGAATCTGATATGAGGAGAAAGCTATCATACGACTGAAGCAAGCAGGAGTAGCTTTACTTCTATTTTAAAAAGAGACGGAGGTATATTTCCTTTGCGGACTTTCAGCAAGTATACATATGCATTACACGTCTCGTCTTTGTGCTGCGTTCTTCCCGCGCTATGTTTACTGTGTTGCAAATATACACCAAGTTGAATCATACAAATTAAATCTGGGGAAAATTTGTGGCTACCTGAATCTGATATGAGGAGAAAGCTATGATACGATTTAAAAAAGCAGGAGTAGCTTTACATCTATTTTAAAAAGAGGCAAAGCTATATTTTCTTTGCGGACTTTCAGCAACTATACATATGCATTACACGTCTCGTCTTTGTGCTGCGGTCTTCCCTCGCTAAGTTTACTGTGTTGCAAATATACACCAAGTGGATTCATACAAATTAAATCTGGGGAAAATTTGTGGCTACCTGAATCTGATATGAGGAGAAAGCTATCATACGACTGAAGGAAGCAGGAGTAGCTTTACTTCTATTTTAAAAAGAGGCGGAGCTATATTTTCTTTGCGGTCTTTTAGCAACTATGCATATGCATTACATGTCTCGTCTTTGTGCTGCGTTCTTCCCGCGCTATGTTTGCTGTGTAGCAAATAATACACGAAGTTGAATCATACAAAGTAAATCTGGGGAAAATTTGTGGCTACGTGAATCTGATATGAGGAGAAAGCTATCATACGACTGAAGCAAGCAGGAGTAGCTTTACTTCTATTTTAAAAAGAGACGGAGGTATATTTCCTTTGCGGACTTTCAGCAAGTATACATATGCATTACACGTCTCGTCTTTGTGCTGCGTTCTTCCCGCGCTATGTTTACTGTGTTGCAAATATACACCAAGTTGAATCATACAAATTAAATCTGGGGAAAATTTGTGGCTACCTGAATCTGATATGAGGAGAAAGCGATCATATGATTGACGGAAGCAGGAGTAGCTTTACTTCTATTTTAAAAAGAGGCGGGGCTATATTGTCGTTGAGGACTTTGAGCAGCTATACTTATGCATTAGACGTCTCGTCTTTGTGCTGCGTTCTTCCCGCGCTATGTTTACTGTGTTGCCAATATACACAAAGTTGAATCTTACAAATTAAATCTGGGGAAAATTTGTGACTACCTGAATCTGATATGAGGAGAAAGCTATCATATCATTTAAAAAGCAGGAGTAGCTTTACTTCTATTTTAAAAAGAGGCAAAGCTATATTATTTTTGCGGACTTTGAGCAACTATACTTATGCATTACACGTCTCGTCTTTGTGCTGCGTTCTTCCCGCGCTATGTTTACTGTGTTGCCAATATACATCAAGTTGAATCTTACAAATTACATCTGGGGAAAATTTGTGGCTACCTGAATCTTATTTGACGAGAAAGCTATCATACGACTGAAGGAAGCAGGTGTAGCTTTACATCTATTTTAAAAAGAGGCGGAGCTATATGTTCTTTGCGGTCTTTCAGCAACTAATCCTATGCATTAAATGTCTCGTCTTTGTGCGGCGTTCTTCCTGCGCTATGTTTGCTGTGTTGCAAATATACATGAAGTTGAATGATACAAACTAAATCTGGGGAAAATTTGTGGCTACATGAATCTGATATGAGAAGAAAGATATCATACGAATGAAGGAAGCAGGAGTAGCTTTACTTCAATTTTAAAAAGAGATGGAGGTATATTTCCTTTGCGGACTTTCAGCAAGTATACATATGCATTACACGTTTCGTCTTTGTGCTGCGTTCTTCCGGGCTATGTTTACAGTGTTGAAAATATACACTAAGTTGATTCATACAAATTAAATCTGGGGACAATTTGTGGCTACGTGAATCTGATATGAGGACAAAGCTATCATACGAATGAAGGAAGCAGGAGTAGCTTTACTTCTATTTTAAAAAGAGACGGAGGTATATTTCCTTTGCGGACTTTCAGCAAGTATACATATGCATTACACGTCTCGTCTTTGTGCTGCGTTCTTCCCGCGCTATGTTTACTGTGTTGCAAATATACACCAAGTTGAATCATACAAATTAAATCTGGGGAAAATTTGTGGCTACCTGAATCTGATATGAGGAGAAAGCTGTCATACGATTTAAAAAGGCAGGAGTAGCTTTACATCTCTTTTAAAAAGAGGCAAAGCTATATTTTCTTTGCGGACTTTCAGCAACTATACATATGCATTACACGTCTCGTCTTTGTGCTGCGGTCCTCCCTCGCTAAGTTTACTGTGTTGCAAATATACACCAAGTGGAATCATACAAATTAAATCTGGGGAAAATTTGTGGCTACCTGAATCTGATATGAGGAGAAAGCTATCATACGACTGAAGGAAGCAGGAGTAGCTTTATTGTATTTTAAAAAGAGGCGGAGCTATATTTTCTTTGCGGTCTTTTAGCAACTATGCATATGCATTACACGTCTCGTCTTTGTGCTGCGTTCTTCCCGCGCTATGTTTGCTGTGTAGCAAATAATACACGAAGTTGAATCATACAAAGTAAATCTGGGGAAAATTTGTGGCTACGTGAATCTGATATCAGGAGAAAGCTATCATACGACTGAAGGAAGCAGGAGTAGCTTTACTTCTATTTTAAAAAGAGACGGAGGTATATTTCCTTTGCGGACTTTCAGCAAGTATGCATATGCATTACACGTCTCGTCTTTGTGCTGCGTTCTTCCCGCGCTATGTTTACTGTGTTGCAAATATACACCAAGTTGAATCATACAAATTAAATCTGGGGAAAATTTGTGGCTACCTGAATCTGATATGAGGAGAAAGCTATCATACGATTGAAGGAAGCAGGAGTAGCTTTACTTCTATATTAAAAAGAGGCGGAGCTATATTTTCATTGCGGACTTTCAGCAACTATACATATGCATTACACGTCTAGTCTTTGTGCTGCATTCTTCTCGCGCTATGTTTACTGTGTTGCAAATGTACACCAAGTTGAATCATACAAATTAAATCTGGGGAAAATATGTGGCTACCTGAATCTGATATAAGGAGAAAGCTATCATACGATTGAAGGAAGCAGGAGTAGCTTTACTTCTATTTTAAAAAGACACGGAGGTATATTTCCTTTGCGGACTTTCAGAAAGTATACATATGCATTACACGTCTCTTCTTTGTGCTGCGTTCTTCCAGCGCTATGTTTACTGTGTTGCAAATATTCATCAAGTTGAATCATACAAACAAAATCTGGGGAAAATTTGTGGCTACCTGAATCTGATATGAGGAGAAAGCTATCATACTATTGAAGGAAGCAGGAGTAGCTTTACTTCCATTTTAAAGGGGCGGAGCTATATTTTATTTGCGGACTTTCAGCAACTATACATATGCATTACACGTCTCGTCTTTGTGCTGCGTTCTTCCGGGCTATGTTTACAGTGTTGAAAATATACACCAAGTGGAATCATACAAATTAAATCTGGGGAAAATTTGTGGCTACTTGAATCTGATATGAGGAGAAAGCTATCATACGATTGAAGGAAGCAGGAGTAGCTTTACTTCTATTTTAAAAAGAGGCGGAGCTATATTTTCTTTGCGGTCTTTTAGCAACTATGCATATGCATTACATGTCTCGTCTTTGCGCTGCGTTCTTCCCGCGCTATGTTTGCTGTGTTGCAAATATACACGAAGTTGAATCATACAAAGTAAATCTGGGGAAAATTTGTGGCTACCTGAATCTGATATGAGGAGAAAGCTATCATACGACTGAAGGAAGCAGGAGTAGCTTTACTTCTATTTTAAAAAGAGGCGGAGTTATATTTTCTTTGCGGTCTTTTAGCAACTATGCATATGCATTACACGTCTCGTCTTTGTGCTGCGTTCTTCCGGGCTATGTTTACTGTGTTGCAAATATACACCAAGTTGATTCATAAAAAAATAAATCTGGGGAAATTTTGTGGCTACCTGAATCTGATATGAGGAGAAAGCTATCATACGATTGGAGGAAGCAGCAGTAGCTTTACTTCTATTTTAAAAAGAGGCGGAGCTATATTTTCTTTGCGGACATTCAGCAAATATACTTATGCATTCAACGTCTCGTCTTTGTGCTGCGTTCTTCCCGCGCTATGTTTACTGTGTTGCAAATATACACCAAGTTGAATCATACAAATTAAATCTGGGGAAAATAAGTGGCTACCCGAATATGATGTAAGGAGAAAGCTGTCATACGATTGAAGGAAGCAGGAGTAGCTTTACTTGTATTTTAAAAAAAGGCGGAGCTATATTTTCTTTCCGGACTTTCAGCAACTATGCATATGCATTACACGTCTCGTCTTTGTCTTGCGTTCTTCCCGCGCTATGTTTACTGTGTTGCAAATATACACCAAGTTGAATCATACAAATTAAATCTGGGGAAAATTTCAGGCTACCTGAATCTGATATGAGGAGAAAGGTATCATACGATTTAAAAAAGCAGGAGTAGCTTTACTTCTATTTTAAAAAGAGGCGGAGCTATATTTTCTTTGCGGTCTTTTAGCAACTATGCATATGCATTACATGTCTCGCATTGTGCTGCGTTCTTCCCGCGCTATGTTTACTGTGTTGCAAATATACACCAAGTTTAATCATACAAATTATATCTGGGGAAAATGTGTGGCTACCTGAATCTGATATGAAGAGAAAGCTATCATACGATTTATGAAAGCAGGAGTAGCTTTACTTATATTTTCAAAAGAGGCGGAGCTATATTTTCTTTGCGGACTTTCAGCAACATTACATATGCATTACACGTCTTGTCTTTGTGCTGCGTTCTTCCGAGCTATGTTTACTGTGTTGCAAATATACACCAAGTTGATTCATACAAAAATAAATCTGGGGAAAATTCTGGCTACCTGAATCTGATATGAAGAGAAAGCTATCATACGATTGGAGGAAGCATGAGTAGCTTTACTTCTATTTTAAAAAGAGGCGGAGCTATATTTTCTTTGCGGACTTTCAGCAAATATACTTATGCATTCAACGTCTCTTCTTTGTGCTGCGTTCTTCGCGCGCTATGTTTACTGTGCTGCAAATATACACCAAGTTGAATCATACAAAATAAATCTGGGGAAAATTTGTGGCTACGTGAATCTGATATGAGGAGAAAGCTATCATAGGATTGGAGGAAGCAGGAGTAGCTTTACTTCTATATTAAAAAGAGGCGGAGTTATATTTTCTTTGCGGACTTTCAGCAACTATACATATGCATTACACGTCTTGTCTTTGTGCTGCATTCTTCGCGCGCTATGTTTACTGTGCTGCAAATATACACCAAGTTGAATCATACAAAATAAATCTGGGGAAAATTTGTGGCTACGTGAATCTGATATGAGGAGAAAGCTATCATAGGATTGGAGGAAGCAGGAGTAGCTTTACTTCCATTTTATAGGGGCGGAGCCATATTTGCTTTGCGGACTTTCAGCAACTATACATATGCTTTTCACGTCTTTTCTTTGTGCTGCGTTCTTCCGGGCTATGTTTACTGTGTTGCAAATATACGCCAAGTTGAATCATACAAATAAATCTGGGGAAAATTTGTGGCTACCTGAATCAGATATGAGGAGAAAGCTATCAAACGATTGGAGGAAGCAGGAGTAGCTTTATTTCTATTTTAAAAAGAGATGGAGGTATATTTCCTTTGCGGACTTTCAGCAAGTATACATATGCATTACACGTTTCGTCTTTGTGCTGCGTTCTTCCGGGCTATGTTTACAGTGTTGAAAATATACACTAAGTTGATTCATACAAATTAAATCTGGGGACAATTTGTGGCTACGTGAATCTGATATGAGGAGAAAGCTATCATACGAATGAAGGAAGCAGGAGTAGCTTTACTTCTATTTTAAAAAGAGACGGAGGTATATTTCCTTTGCGGACTTTCAGCAAGTATACATATGCATTACACGTCTCGTCTTTGTGCTGCGTTCTTCCCGCGCTATGTTTACTGTGTTGCAAATATACACCAAGTTGAATCATACAAATTAAATCTGGGGAAAATTTGTGGCTACCTGAATCTGATATGAGGAGAAAGCTGTCATACGATTTAAAAAAGCAGGAGTAGCTTTACATCTCTTTTAAAAAGAGGCAAAGCTATATTTTCTTTGCGGACTTTCAGCAACTATACATATGCATTACACGTCTCGTCTTTGTGCTGCGGTCTTCCCTCGCTAAGTTTACTGTGTTGCAAATATACACCAAGTGGAATCATACAAATTAAATCTGGGGAAAATTTGTGGCTACCTGAATCTGATATGAGGAGAAAGCTATCATACGACTGAAGGAAGCAGGAGTAGCTTTACTTGTATTTAAAAAGAGGCGGAGCTATATTTTCTTTGCGGTCTTTTAGCAACTATGCATATGCATTACACGTCTCGTCTTTGTGCTGCGTTCTTCCCGCGCTATGTTTGCTGTGTAGCAAATAATACACGAAGTTGAATCATACAAAGTAAATCTGGGGAAAATTTGTGGCTACGTGAATCTGATATCAGGAGAAAGCTATCATACGACTGAAGGAAGCAGGAGTAGCTTTACTTCTATTTTAAAAAGAGACGGAGGTATATTTCCTTTGCGGACTTTCAGCAAGTATGCATATGCATTACACGTCTCGTCTTTGTGCTGCGTTCTTCCCGCGCTATGTTTACTGTGTTGCAAATATACACCAAGTTGAATCATACAAATTAAATCTGGGGAAAATTTGTGGCTACCTGAATCTGATATGAGGAGAAAGCTATCATACGATTGAAGGAAGCAGGAGTAGCTTTACTTCTATATTAAAAAGAGGCGGAGCTATATTTTCATTGCGGACTTTCAGCAACTATACATATGCATTACACGTCTAGTCTTTGTGCTGCATTCTTCTCGCGCTATGTTTACTGTGTTGCAAATGTACACCAAGTTGAATCATACAAATTAAATCTGGGGAAAATATGTGGCTACCTGAATCTGATATAAGGAGAAAGCTATCATACGATTGAAGGAAGCAGGAGTAGCTTTACTTCTATTTTAAAAAGAGACGGAGGTATATTTCCTTTGCGGACTTTCAGCAAGTATACATATGCATTACACGTCTCTTCTTTGTGCTGCGTTCTTCCAGCGCTATGTTTACTGTGTTGCAAATATTCATCAAGTTGAATCATACAAACAAAATCTGGGGAAAATTTGTGGCTACCTGAATCTGATATGAGGAGAAAGCTATCATACTATTGAAGGAAGCAGGAGTAGCTTTACTTCCATTTTAAAGGGGCGGAGCTATATTTTATTTGCGGACTTTCAGCAACTATACATATGCATTACACGTCTCGTCTTTGTGCTGCGTTCTTCCGGGCTATGTTTACAGTGTTGAAAATATACACTAAGTTGATTCATACAAAACAAATCTGGGGACAATTTGTGGCTACGTGAATCTGATATGAGGAGAAAGCTATCATACGAATGAAGGAAGCAGGAGTAGCTTTACTTCTATTTTAAAAAGAGACGGAGGTATATTTCCTTTGCGGACTTTCAGCAAGTATACATATGAATTACACGTCTCGTCTTTGTGCTGCGTTCTTCCCGCGCTATGTTTACTGTGTTGCAAATATACACCAAGTTGAATCATACAAATTAAATCTGGGGAAAATTTGTGGCTACCTGAATCTGATATGAGGAGAAAGCTATCATACGATTTAAAAAAGCAGGACTAGCTTTACATCTATTTTAAAAAGAGGCAAAGCTATATTTTCTTTGCGGACTTTCAGCAACTATACATATGCATTACACGTCTCGTCTTTGTGCTGCGGTCTTCCCTCGCTAAGTTTACTGTGTTGCAAATATACACCAAGTGGAATCATACAAATTAAATCTGGGGAAAATTTGTGGCTACCTGAATCTGATATGAGGAGAAAGCTATCATACGACAGAAGGAAGCAGGAGTAGCTTTACTTCTATTTTAAAAAGAGGCGGAGGTTTATTTCCTTTGCGGACTTTCAGCAAGTATATATATGCATTACACGTCTCGTCTTTGTGCTGCGTTCTTCCCGCGCTATGTTTACTGTGTTGCAAATATACACCAAGTTGAATCATACAAATTAAATCTGGGGAAAATTTGTGGCTACCTGAATCTGATATGAGGAGAAAGCTATCATACGATATAAAAAAGCAGGAGTAGCTTTACATCTATTTTAAAAAGAGGCAAAGCTATATTTTCTTTGCGGACTTTCAGCAACTATACATATGCATTACACGTCTCGTCTTTGTACTGCGGTCTTCCCTCGCTAAGTTTACTGTGTTGCAAATATACACCAAGTGGAATCATACAAATTAAATCTGGGGAAAATTTGTGGCCACTTGAATCTGATATGAGGAGAAAGCTATCATACGATTGAAGGAAGCAGGAGTAGCTTTACTTCTATTTTAAAAAGAGGCGGAGCTATATTTTCTTTGCGGTCTTTTAGCAACTATGCATATGCATTACATGTCTCGTCTTTGCGCTGCGTTCTTCCCGCGCTATGTTTGCTGTGTTGCAAATATACACGAAGTTGAATCATACAAATTAAATCTGGGGAAAATATGTGGCTACCTGAATCTGATATAAGGAGAAAGCTATCATACGATTGAAGGAAGCAGGAGTAGCTTTACTTCTATTTTAAAAAGAGACGGAGGTATATTTCCTTTGCGGACTTTCAGCAAGTATACATATGCATTACACGTCTCTTCTTTGTGCTGCGTTCTTCCAGCGCTATGTTTACTGTGTTGCAAATATTCATCAAGTTGAATCATACAAACAAAATCTGGGGAAAATTTGTGGCTACCTGAATCTGATATGAGGAGAAAGCTATCATACTATTGAAGGAAGCAGCAGTAGCTTTACTTCTATTTTAAAAAGAGGCGGAGCTATATTTTCTTTGCGGACATTCAGCAAATATACTTATGCATTCAACGTCTCGTCTTTGTGCTGCGTTCTTCCCGCGCTATGTTTACTGTGTTGCAAATATACACCAAGTTGAATCATACAAATTAAATCTGGGGAAAATAAGTGGCTACCCGAATATGATGTAAGGATAAAGCTGTCATACGATTGAAGGAAGCAGGAGTAGCTTTACTTGTATTTTAAAAAAAGGCGGAGCTATATTTTCTTTCCGGACTTTCAGCAACTATGCATATGCATTACACCTCTCGTCTTTGTCTTGCGTTCTTCCCGCGCTATGTTTACTGTGTTGCAAATATACACCAAGTTGAATCATACAAATTAAATCTGGGGAAAATTTCAGGCTACCTGAATCTGATATGAGGAGAAAGGTATCATACGATTTAAAAAAGCAGAAGTAGCTTTACTTCTATTTTAAAAAGAGGCGGAGCTATATTTTCTTTGCGGTCTTTTAGCAACTATGCATATGCATTACATGTCTCGTCTTTGTGCTGCGTTCTTCCCGCGCTATGTTTACTGTGTTGCAAATATACACCAAGTTTAATCATACAAATTATATCTGGGGAAAATGTGTGGCTACCTGCATCTGATATGAAGAGAAAGCTATCATACGATTTATGAAAGCAGGAGTAGCTTTACTTCTATTTTCAAAAGAGGCGGAGCTATATTTTCTTTGCGGACTTTCAGCAACATTACATATGCATTACACGTCTCGTCTTTGTGCTGCGTTCTTCCGAGCTATGTTTACTGTGTTGCAAATATACACCAAGTTGATTCATACAAAAATAAATCTGGGGAAAATTCTGGCTACCTGAATCTGATATGAGGAGAAAGCTATCATACGATTGGAGGAAGCATGAGTAGCTTTACTTCTATTTTAAAAAGAGGCGGAGCTATATTTTCTTTGCGGACTTTCAGCAAATATACTTATGCATTCAACGTCTCTTCTTTGTGCTGCGTTCTTCCCGCGCTATGTTTACTGTGTTGCAAATATACACCAAGTTGAATCATACAAATTAAATTTTGGAAAATTTGTGGCTACATGAATCTGATATGAGGAGAAAGCCATCATAGGATTGAAGGAAGCAGGAGTAGCTTTACTTCTATTTTAAAAAGAGGCGGAGCTATATTTTCTTAGCGGACTTTCAGCAGGTATACATATGCATTACACGTCTCTTCTTTTTGCTGCGTTCTGCCCGCGCTATGTTTACTGTGTTGCAAATATACACCAAGTTGAATAACACAAACTAAATCTGGGGAAAATTTGTGGCTACCTGAATCTGATATAAGGAGAAAGCTATCATGCGATTGAATGAAGCAGGAGTAGCTTTACTTCTATATTAAAAAGAGGCGGAGTTATATTTTCTTTGCGGACTTTCAGCAACTATACATATGCATTACACGTCTTGTCTTTGTGCTGCGTTCTAACCGCGCTATATTTACTGTGTTGCAAATATACACCAAGTTGAATCATACAAATTAAATCTGGGGAAAATGTGTGGCTACCTGAATCTGAAATGAGGAGAAAGCTATCATACGATTGAAGGAAGCAGAAGTAGCTTTACTTCTATTTTTAAAAGATGCGGAGCTATATTTTCTTTGCGGACTTTCAGCAACTATACCTATGCATTACACGTCTCGTCTTTGTGCTGCGTTCTTCCCGAGCTATGTTTACTGTGTTGCAAATATACACCAAGTTGAATCATACAAATTAAATCTGGGGAAAATTTGTGGCTACCTGAATCTGATATGAGGAGAAAGCTATCATACGATTGAAGGAAGCAGGAGTAGATTTACTTCTATTTTAGAAAGAGGCGGAGCTATATTTTCATTGCGGACTTTCAGCAACTATACATATGCATTGCACGTCTCATCTTTGTCCTGCGTTATTCCCGCGCTATGTTTACTGTGTTGCAAATATACACCAAGTTGAATCATACAAACTAAATCTGGGGAAAATCTGTGGCTACCTGAATCTGATATGAGGAGAAAGCTATCATACGATTGAAGGAAGCAGGAGTAGCTTCACTTCTATATTAAAAAGAGGCGGAGCTATATTTTCATTGCGGACTTTCAGCAACTATACATATGCATTACACGTCTAGTCTTTGTGCTGCATTCTTCTCGCGCTATGTTTACTGTGTTGCAAATGTACACCAAGTTGAATCATACAAATTAAATCTGGGGAAAATTTGTGGCTACCTGAATCTGATATGAGGAGAAAGCTATCATATCATTTAAAAAAGCAGGAGTAGCTTTACTTCTATTTTAAAAAGAGGCAAAGCTATATTATCTTTGCGGACTTTCCGCGACTATACATATGCATTACACGTCTCGTCTTTGTGCTGCGGTCTTCCCGCGCTATGTTTACTGTGTTGCAAATATACACCACGTTGAATCATACAAATTAATTCTGGGGAAAATTTGAGGCTACCTGAATCCGATATGAGGAGAAAGCGATCATATGATTGACGGAAGCAGGAGTAGCTCTACTTCTATTTTAAAAAGAGGCGGGGCTATATTGTCATTGAGGACTTTGAGCAGCTATACTTATGCATTACACGTCTCGTCTTTGTGCTGCGTTCTTCCCGCGCTATGTTTACTGTGTTGCCAATATACACCATGTTGAATCTTACAAATTAAATCTGGGGAAAATTTGTGGCTACCTGAATCTGATATGAGGAGAAAGCTATCATATCATTTAAAAAAGCAGGAGTAGCTTTACTTCTATTTTAAAAAGAGGCAAAGCTATATTTTCTTTGCGGACTTTCAGCAACTATACATATGCATTACACGTCTCGTCTTTGTGCTGCGGTCTTCCCGCGCTATGTTTACTGTGTTGCAAATATACACCAAGTTGAATCATACAAATTAAATCTGGAGAAAATTTGTGGCTACCTGAATCTGATATAAGGAGAAAGCGATCATACGATTGAAGGAAGCAGGAGTAGCTTTACTTCAATTTTAAAAAGAGATGGAGGTATATTTCCTTTGCGGACTTTCAGCAAGTATACATATGCATTACACGTTTCGTCTTTGTGCTGCGTTCTTCCGGGCTATGTTTACTGTGTTGCAAATATACACCAAGTTGTATCATACAAAAATAAATTTTGGAAAATTTGTGGCTACCTGAATCTGATATGAGGAGAAAGCTATCATAGGAATGAAGGAAGCAGGAGTAGCTTTACTTCTATTTTAAAAAGAGACGGAGGTATATTTCCTTTGCGGACTTTCAGCAAGTATACATATGCATTACACGTCTCGTCTTTGTGCTGCGTTCTTCCGCGCTATGTTTACTGTGTTGCAAATATACACCAAGTTAAATCATACAAATTAAATCTGGGGAAAATTTGTGGCTACCTGAATCTGATATGAGGAGAAAGCTATCATACGATTTAAAAAAGCAGGAGTAGCTTTACTTCTATTTTAAAAAGAGGCAAAGCTATATTATTTTTGCGGACTTTGAGCAACTATACTTATGCATTACTCGTCTCGTCTTTGTGCTGCGTTCTTCCCGCGCTATGTTTACTGTGTTGCCAATATACACCAAGTTGAATCTTACAAATTAAATCTGGGCAAAATTTGTGGCTACCTGAATCTGATATGAGGAGAAAGCTATCATATCATTTAAAAAAGCAGGAGTAGCTTTACTTCTATTTTAAAAAGAGGCAAAGCTATATTTTCTTTCTTTGCGGACTTTCAGCAACTATACATATGCATTACACGTCTCGTCTTTGTGCTGCGGTCTTCCCGCGCTATGTTTACTGTGTTGCAAATATACACCAAGTTGAATCATACAAAATAAATCTGGAGAAAATTTGTGGCTACCTGAATCTGATATAAGGAGAAAGCGATCATACGATTGAAGGATGCAGTAGCTTTACTTCTATAATAAAATGATGCGGAGCTATATTTTCATTACGGACTTTCAGCAGGTATACATAAGCATTACACGTCTCTTCTTTGTGCTGCGTTCTTCCAGCGCTATGTTTACTGTGTTGCAAATATACATCAAGTTGAATCATACAAACTAAATCTGGGGAAAATTTGTGGCTACCTGAATCTGATATGAGGAGAAAGCGATCATATGATTGACGGAAGCAGGAGTAGCTTTACTTCTATTTTAAAAAGAGGCGGGGCTATATTGTCATTGAGGACTTTGAGCAGCTATACTTATGCATTAGACGTCTCGTCTTTGTGCTGCGTTCTTCCCGCGCTATGTTTACTGTGTTGCCAATATACACCAATTTGAATCTTACAAATTAAATCTGGGGAAAATTTGTGGCTACCTGAATCTGATATGAGGAGAAAGCTATCATATCATTTAAAAAAGCAGGAGTAGCTTTACTTCTATTTTAAAAAGAGGCAAAGCTATATTTTCTTTCTTTGCGGACTTTCAGCAACTATACATATGCATTACACGTCTCGTCTTTGTGCTGCGGTCTTCCCGCGCTATGTTTACTGTGTTGCAAATATACACCAAGTTGAATCATACAAAATAAATCTGGAGAAAAATTGTGGCTACCCGAATCTGATATAAGGAGAAAGCGATCATACGATTGAAGGAAGCAGTAGCTTTACTTCTATAATAAAATGAAGCGGAGCTATATTTTCATTGCAGACTTTCAGCAGGTATACATAAGCATTACACGTCTCTTCTTTGTGCTGCGTTCTTCCAGCGCTATGTTTACTGTGTTGCAAATATACATCAAGTTGAATCATACAAACTAAATCTGGGGAAAATTTGTGGCTACCTGAATCTGATATGAGGAGAAAGCGATCATATGATTGACGGAAGCAGGAGTAGCTTTACTTCTATTTTAAAAAGAGGCGGGGCTATATTGTCATTAAGGACTTTGAGCAGCTATACTTATGCATTAGACGTCTCGTCTTTGTGCTGCGTTCTTCCCGCGCTATGTTTACTGTGTTGCCAATATACATCAAGTTGAATCTTACAAATTACATGTGGGGAAAATTTGTGGCTACCTGAATCTTATTTGACGAGAAAGCTATCATACGACTGAAGGAAGCAGGAGTAGCTTAACTTCTATTTTAAAAAGAGGCGGAGCTATATGTTCTTTGCGGTCTTTCAGCAACTAATCCTATGCATTAAATGTCTCGTCTTTGTGTGGCGTTCTTCCTGCGCTATGTTTGCTGTGTTGCAAATATACATGAAGTTGAATGATACAAACTAAATCTGGGGAAAATTTGTGGCTACATGAATCTGATATGAGGAGAAAGATATCATACGAATGAAGGAAGCAGGAGTAGCTTTACTTCAATTTTAAAAAGACATGGAGGTATATTTCCTTTGCGGACTTTCAGCAAGTATACATATGCATTACACGTTTCGTCTTTGTGCTGCGTTCTTCCGGGCTATGTTTACAGTGTTGAAAATATACACTAAGTTGATTCATACAAATTAAATCTGGGGACAATTTGTGGCTACGTGAATCTGATATGTGGAGAAAGCTATCATACGAATGAAGGAAGCAGGAGTAGCTTTACTTCTATTTTAAAAAGAGACGGAGGTATATTTCCTTTGCGGACTTTCAGCAAGTATACATATGCATTACACGTCTCGTCTTTGTGCTGCGTTCTTCCCGCGCTATGTTTACTGTGTTGCAAATATACACCAAGTTGAATCATACAAATTAAATCTGGGGAAAATTTGTGGCTACCTGAATCTGATATGAGGAGAAAGCTATCATACGATTTAAAAAAGCAGGAGTAGCTTTACATCTATTTTAAAAAGAGGCAAAGCTATATTTTCTTTGCGGACTTTCAGCAACTATACATATGCATTACACGTCTCGTCTTTGTGCTGCGGTCTTCCCTCGCTAAGTTTACTGTGTTGCAAATATACACCAAGTGGAATCATACAAATTAAATCTGGGGAAAATTTGTGGCTACCTGAATCTGATATGAGGAGAAAGCTATCATACGACTGAAGGAAGCAGGAGTAGCTTTACTTCTATTTTAAAAAGAGGCGGAGCTATATTTTCTTTGCGGTCTTTTAGCAACTATGCATATGCATTACACGTCTCGTCTTTGTGCTGCGTTCTTCCCGCGCTATGGTTGCTGTGTAGCAAATAATACACGAAGTTGAATCATACAAAGTAAATCTGGGGAAAATTTGTGGCTACGTGAATCTGATATGAGGAGAAAGCTATCATACGACTGAAGCAAGCAGGAGTAGCTTTACTTCTATTTTAAAAAGAGACGGAGGTATATTTCCTTTGCGGACTTTCAGCAAGTATACATATGTATTACACGTCTCCTCTTTGTGCTTCGTTCTTCCCGCGCTATGTTTACTGTGTTGCAAATATACACCAAGTTGAATCATACAAAGTAAATCTGGGGAAAATTTGTGGCTACGTGAATCTGATATGAGGAGAAAGCTATCATACGACTGAAGGAAGCAGGAGTAGCTTTACTTCTATTTTAAAAAGAGACGGAGGTATGTTTCCTTTGCGGACTTTCAGCAAGTATACATATGCATTATACGTCTCGTCTTTGTGCTGCGTTCTTCCCGCGCTATGTTTGCTGTGTAGCAAATAATACACGAAGTTGAATCATACAAAGTAAATCTGGGGAAAATTTGTGGCTACATGAATCTGATATGAGGAGAAAGCTATCATACGACTGAAGGAAGCAGGAGTAGCTTTACTTCTATTTTAAAAAGAGACGGAGGTATATTTCCTTTGCGGACTTTCAGCAAGTATACATATGCATTATACGTCTCGTCTTTGTGCTGCGTTCTTCCAGCGCTATGTTTACTGTGTTGCAAATATACATCAAGTTGAATCATACAAACTAAATCTGGGTAAAATTTGTGGCTACCTGAATCTGATATGAGGAGAAAGCTATCATACTATTGAAGGAAGCAGGAGTAGCTTTACTTCCATTTTAAAGGGGCGGAGCTATATTTTATTTGCGCACTTTTAGCAACTATACATATGCATTACACGTCTCGTCTTTGTGCTGCGTTCTTCCGGGCTATGTTTACAGTGTTGAAAATATACACTAAGTTGATTCATACAAATTAAATCTGGGGACAATTTGTGGCTACGTGAATCTGATATGAGGAGAAAGCTATCATACGAATGAAGGAAGCAGGAGTAGCTTTACTTCTATTTTAAAAAGAGACGGAGGTATATTTCCTTTGCGGACTTTCAGCAAGTATACATATGCATTACACGTCTCGTCTTTGTGCTGCGTTCTTCCCGCGCTATGTTTACTGTGTTGCAAATATACACCAAGTTGAATCATACAAATTAAATCTGGGGAAAATTTGTGGCTACCTGAATCTGATATGAGGAGAAAGCTATCATACGATTTAAAAAAGCAGGAGTAGCTTTACATCTATTTTAAAAAGAGGCAAAGCTATATTTTCTTTGCGGACTTTCAGCAACTATACATATGCATTACACGTCTCGTCTTTGTGCTGCGGTCTTCCCTCGCTAAGTTTACTGTGTTGCAAATATACACCAAGTGGAATCATACAAATTAAATCTGGGGAAAATTTGTGGCTACCTGAATCTGATATGAGGAGAAAGCTATCATACGACTGAAGGAAGCAGGAGTAGCTTTACTTCTATTTTAAAAAGAGGCGGAGCTATATTTTCTTTGCGGTCTTTTAGCAACTATGCATATGCATTACACGTCTCGTCTTTGTGCTGCGTTCTTCCCGCGCTATGGTTGCTGTGTAGCAAATAATACACGAAGTTGAATCATACAAAGTAAATCTGGGGAAAATTTGTGGCTACGTGAATCTGATATGAGGAGAAAGCTATCATACGACTGAAGCAAGCAGGAGTAGCTTTACTTCTATTTTAAAAAGAGACGGAGGTATATTTCCTTTGCGGACTTTCAGCAAGTATACATATGTATTACACGTCTCGTCTTTGTGCTTCGTTCTTCCCGCGCTATGTTTACTGTGTTGCAAATATACACCAAGTTGAATCATACAAATAAAATCTGGGGAAAATTTGTGGCTACCTGAATCTGATATGAGGAGAAAGCGATCATATGATTGACGGAAGCAGGAGTAGCTTTACTTCTATTTTAAAAAGAGGCGGGGCTATATTGTCGTTGAGGACTTTGAGCAGCTATACCTATGCATTAGACGTCTCGTCTTTGTGCTGCGTTCTTCCCGCGCTATGTTTACTGTGTTGCCAATATACACCAAGTTGAATCTTACAAATTAAATCTGGGGAAAATTTGTGACTACCTGAATCTGATATGAGGAGAAAGCTATCATATCATTTAAAAAGCAGGAGTAGCTTTACTTCTATTTTAAAAAGAGGCAAAGCTATATTATTTTTGCGGACTTTGAGCAACTATACTTATGCATTACACGTCTCGTCTTTGTGCTGCGTTCTTCCCGCGCTATGTTTACTGTGTTGCCAATATACATCAAGTTGAATCTTACAAATTACATCTGGGGAAAATTTGTGGCTACCTGAATCTTATTTGACGAGAAAGCTATCATACGACTGAAGGAAGCAGGAGTAGCTTTACATCTATTTTAAAAAGAGGCGGAGCTATATGTTCTTTGCGGTCTTTCAACAACTAATCCTATGCATTAAATGTCTCGTCTTTGTGCGGCGTTCTTCCTGCGCTATGTTTGCTGTGTTGCAAATATACATGAAGTTGAATGATACAAACTAAATCTGGGGAAAATTTGTGGCTACATGAATCTGATATGAGGAGAAAGATATCATACGAATGAAGGAAGCAGGAGTAGCTTTACTTCAATTTTAAAAAGAGATGGAGGTATATTTCCTTTGCGGACTTTCAGCAAGTATACATATGCATTACACGTCTCGTCTTTGTGCTGCGTTCTTCCCGCGCTATATTTACTGTGTTGCAAATATACACCAAGTTGAATCATACAAATTAAATCTGGGGAAAATTTGTGGCTACCTGAATCTGATATGAGGAGAAAGCTATCATACGATTTAAAAAAGCAGGAGTAGCTTTACATCTCTTTTAAAAAGAGGCAAAGCTATATTTTCTTTGCGGACTTTCAGCAACTATACATATGCATTACACGTCTCGTCTTTGTGCTGCGGTCTTCCCTCGCTAAGTTTACTGTGTTGCAAATAAACACCAAGTGGAATCATACAAATTAAATCTGGGGAAAATTTGTGGCTACCTGAATCTGATATGAGGAGAAAGCTATCATACGACTGAAGGAAGCAGGAGTAGCTTTACTTGTATTTTAAAAAGAGGCGGAGCTATATTTTCTTTGCGGTCTTTTAGAAACTATGCATATGCATTACACGTCTCGACTTTGTGCTGCGTTCTTCCCGCGCTATGTTTGCTGTGTAGCAAATAATACACGAAGTTGAATCATACAAAGTAAATCTGGGGAAAATTTGTGGCTACGTGAATCTGATATCAGGAGAAAGCTATCATACGACTGAAGGAAGCAGGAGTATTTTTACTTCTATTTTAAAAAGAGACGGAGGTATATTTCCTTTGCGGACTTTCAGCAAGTATACATATGCATTACACGTCTCGTCTTTGTGCTGCGTTCTTCCCGCGCTATGTTTACTGTGTTGCAAATATACACAAAGTTGAATCATACAAATTAAATCTGGGGAAAATTTGTGGCTACCTGAATCTGATATGAGGAGAAAGCTATCATACGATTGAAGGAAGCAGGAGTAGCTTTACTTCTATATTAAAAAGAGGCGGAGCTATATTTTCATTGCGGACTTTCAGCAACTATACATATGCATTACACGTCTAGTCTTTGTGCTGCATTCTTCTCGCGCTATGTTTACTGTGTTGCAAATGTACACCAAGTTGAACATACAAATTAAATCTGGGGAAAATATGTGGCTACCTGAATATGATATAAGGAGAAAGCTATCATACGATTGAAGGAAGCAGGAGTAGCTTTACTTCTATTTTAAAAAGAGACGGAGGTATATTTCCTTTGCGGACTTTCAGCAAGTATACATATGCATTACACGTCTCTTCTTTGTGCTGCGTTCTTCCAGCGCTATGTTTACTGTGTTGCAAATATTCATCAAGTTGAATCATACAAACAAAATCTGGGGAAAATTTGTGGCTACCTGAATCTGATATGAGGAGAAAGCTATCATACTATTGAAGGAAGCAGGAGTAGCTTTACTTCCATTTTAAAGGGGCGGAGCTATATTTTACTTGCGGACTTTCAGCAACTATACATATGCATTACACGTCTCGTCTTTGTGCTGCGTTCTTCCGGGCTATGTTTACAGTGTTGAAAATATACACTGAGTTGATTCATACAAATTAAATCTGGGGACAATTTGTGGCTACGTGAATCTGATATGAGGAGAAAGCTATCATACGAATGAAGGAAGCAGGAGTAGCTTTACTTCTATTTTAAAAAGAGACGGAGGTATATTTCCTTTGCGGGCTTTCAGCAAGTATACATATGCATTACACGTCTCGTCTTTGTGCTGCGTTCTTCCCGCGCTATGTTTACTGTGTTGCAAATATACACCAAGTTGAATCATACAAATTAAATCTGGGGAAAATTTGTGACTACCTGAATCTGATATGAGGAGAAAGCTATCATACGATTTAAAAAAGCAGGAGTAGCTTTACATCTATTTTAAAAAGAGGCAAAGCTATATTTTCTTTGCGGACTTTCAGCAACTATACATATGCATTACACGTCTCGTCTTTGTGCTGCGGTCCTCCCTCGCTAAGTTTACTGTGTTGCAAATATACACCAAGTGGAATCATACAAATTAAATCTGGGGAAAATTTGCGGCTACCTGAATCTGATATGAGGAGAAAGCTATCATACGACTGAAGGAAGCAGGAGTAGCTTTACTTCTATTTTAAAAAGAGGCGGAGCTATATTTTCTTTGCGGTCTTTTAGCAACTATGCATATGCATTACACGTCTCGTCTTTGTGCTGTGTTCTTCCCGCGCTATGTTTGCTGTGTTGCAAATAATACACGAAGTTGAATCATACAAAGTAAATCTGGGAAAAATTTGTGGCTACGTGAATCTGATATGAGGAGAAAGCTATCATACGACTGAAGGAAGCAGGAGTAGTTTTACTTCTATTTTAAAAAGAGACGGAGGTATATTTCCTTTGCGGACTTTCAGCAAGTATACATATGCATTACACGTCTCGTCTTTGTGCTGCGTTCTTCCCGCGCTATGTTTACTGTGTTGCAAATATACACCAAGTTGAATCATACAAATTAAATCTGGGGAAAATTTGTGGCTACCTGAATCTGATATGAGGAGAAAGCTATCATACGATATAAAAAAGCAGGAGTAGCTTTACATCTATTTTAAAAAGAGGCAAAGCTATAATTTCTTTGCGGACTTTCAGCAACTATACATATGCATTACACG
The DNA here is from genome assembly GCF_052857255.1 of Amblyomma americanum. Lineage (NCBI taxonomy): Eukaryota > Metazoa > Arthropoda > Arachnida > Ixodida > Ixodidae > Amblyomma > Amblyomma americanum. The sequence continues at coordinate 131,338,269 of NC_135507.1, forward strand.
TCTCGTCTTTGTACTGCGCTCTTCCCTCGCTAAGTTTACTGTGTTGCAAATATACACCAAGTGGAATCATACAAATTAAATCTGGGGAAAATTTGTGGCTACCTGAATCTGATATGAGGAGAAAGCTATCATACGATTGAAGGAAGCAGGAGTAGCTTTACTTCTATTTTAAAAAGAGGCGGAGCTATATTTTCTTTGCGGTCTTTTAGCAACTATGCATATGCATTACATGTCTCGTCTTTGCGCTGCGTTCTTCCCGCGCTATGTTTGCTGTGTTGCAAATATACACGAAGTTGAATCATACAAAGTAAATCTGGGGAAAATTTGTGGCTACCTGAATCTGATATGAGGAGAAAGCTATCATACGACTGAAGGAAGCAGGAGTAGCTTTACTTCTATTTTAAAAAGAGGCGGAGTTATATTTTCTTTGCGGTCTTTCAGCAACTATGCATATGCATTACACGTCTCGTCTTTGTGCTGCGTTCTTCCGGGCTATGTTTACTGTGTTGCAAATATACACCAAGTTGATTCTTAAAAAATTAAATCTGGGGAAATTTTGTGGCTACCTAAATCTGATATGAGGAGAAAGCTATCATACGATTGGAGGAAGCAGCTGTAGCTTTACTTCTATTTTAAAAAGAGGCGGAGCTATATTTTCTTTGCGGACATTCAGCAAATATACTTATGCATTCAACGTCTCGTCTTTGTGCTGCGTTCTTCCCGCGCTATGTTTACTGTGTTGCAAATATACACCAAGTTGAATCATACAAATTAAATCTGGGGAAAATTTGTGGCTGCGTGAATCTGATATGAGGAGAAAGCTATCATACGATTTAAAAAAGCAGGAGTAGCTTTACTTCTATTTTAAAAAGAGGCGGAGCTATATTTTCTTTGCGGACTTTCAGCAACTATACCAATGCATTACACGTCTCGTCTTTCTGCTGCGTTCTAACCGCGCTATATTTACTGTGTTGCAAATATACACCAAGTCGAATAATACAAATTAAATCTGGGGAAAATGTGTGGCTATCTGAATCTGAAATGAGGAGAAAGCTATCATACGATTGAAGGAAGCAGAAGTAGCTTTACTTCTATTTTTAAAAGATGCGGAGCTATATTTTCTTTGCGGACTTTCAGCAACTATACCTATGCATTACACGTCTCGTCTTTGTGCTGCGTTCTTCCCGAGCTATGTTTCCTGTGTTGCAAATATACACCAAGTTGAATCATACAAATTAAATCTGGGGAAAATTTGTGGCTACCTGAATCTGATATGAGGAGAAAGCTATCATACGATTGAAGGAAGCAGGAGTAGATTTACTTCTATTTTAGAAAGAGGCGGAGCTATATTTTCATTGCGGACTTTCAGCAACTATACATATGCATTGCACGTCTCATCTTTGTCCTGCGTTATTCCCGCGCTATGTTTACTGTGTTGCAAATGTACACCAAGTTGAATCATACAAATTAAATCTGGGGAAAATTTGTGGCTACCTGAATCTGATATAAGGAGAAAGCTATTATATCATTTAAAAAAGCAGGAGTAGCTTTACTTCTATTTTAAAAAGAGGCAAAGCTATATTATCTTTGCGGACTTTCCGCAACTATACATATGCATTACACGTCTCGTCTTTGTGCTGCGGTCTTCCCGCGCTATGTTTACTGTGTTGCAAATATACACCACGTTGAATCATACAAATTAATTCTGGGGAAAATTTGAGGCTACCTGAATCCGATATGAGGAGAAAGCGATCATATGATTGACGGAAGCAGGAGTAGCTCTACTTCTATTTTAAAAAGAGGCGGGGCTATATTGTCATTGAGGACTTTGAGCAGCTATACTTATGCATTAGACGTCTCGTCTTTGTGCTGCGTTCTTCCCGCGCTATGTTTACTGTGTTGCCAATATACACCAAGTTGAATCTTACAAATTAAATCTGGGGAAAATTTGTGACTACCTGAATCTGATATGAGGAGAAAGCTATCATATCATTTAAAAAGCAGGAGTAGCTTTACTTCTATTTTAAAAAGAGGCAAAGCTATATTATTTTTGCGGACTTTGAGCAACTATACTTATGCATTACACGTCTCGTCTTTGTGCTGCGTTCTTCCCGCGCTATGTTTACTGTGTTGCCAATATACATCAAGTTGAATCTTACAAATTACATCTGGGGAAAATTTGTGGCTACCTGAATCTTATTTGACGAGAAAGCTATCATACGACTGAAGGAAGCAGGAGTAGCTTTACTTCTATTTTAAAAAGAGGCGGAGCTATATGTTCTTTGCGGTCTTTCAGCAACTAATCCTATGCATTAAATGTCTCGTCTTTGTGCGGCGTTCTTCCTGCGCTATGTTTGCTGTGTTGCAAATATACATGAAGTTGAATGATACAAACTAAATCTGGGGAAAATTTGTGGCTACATGAATCTGATATGAGGAGAAAGCTATCATACGAATGAAGGAAGCAGGAGTAGCTTTACTTCAATTTTAAAAAGAGATGGAGGTATATTTCCTTTGCGGACTTTCAGCAAGTATACATATGCATTACACGTTTCGTCTTTGTGCTGCGTTCTTCCGGGCTATGTTTACTGTGTTGCAAATATACACCAAGTTGAATCATACAAATTAAATTTTGGAAAATTTGTGGCTACCTGAATCTGATATGAGGAGAAAGCTATCATACGAATGAAGGAAGCAGGAGTAGCTTTTATTTTAAAAAGAGACGGAGGTATATTTCCTTTGCGGACTTTCAGCAAGTATACATATGCATTACACGTCTCTTCTTTGTGCTGCGTTCTTCCAGCGCTATGTTTACTGTGTTGCAAATATTCATCAAGTTGAATCATACAAACAAAATCTGGGGAAAATTTGTGGCTACCTGAATCTGATATGAGGAGAAAGCTATCATACTATTGAAGGAAGCAGGAGTAGCTTTACTTCCATTTTAAAGGGGCGGAGCTATATTTTATTTGCGGACTTTCAGCAACTATACATATGCATTACACGTCTCGTCTTTGTGCTGCGTTCTTCCGGGCTATGTTTACAGTGTTGAAAATATACACTGAGTTGATTCATACAAATTAAATCTGGGGACAATTTGTGGCTACGTGAATCTGATATGAGGAGAAAGCTATCATACGAATGAAGGAAGCAGGAGTAGCTTTACTTCTATTTTAAAAAGAGACGGAGGTATATTTCCTTTGCGGACTTTCAGCAAGTATACATATGCATTACACGTCTCGTCTTTGTGCTGCGTTCTTCCCGCGCTATGTTTACTGTGTTGCAAATATACACCAAGTTGAATCATACAAATTAAATCTGGGGAAAATTTGTGACTACCTGAATCTGATATGAGGAGAAAGCTATCATACGATTTAAAAAAGCAGGAGTAGCTTTACATCTATTTTAAAAAGAGGCAAAGCTATATTTTCTTTGCGGACTTTCAGCAACTATACATATGCATTACACGTCTCGTCTTTGTGCTGCGGTCCTCCCTCGATAAGTTTACTGTGTTGCAAATATACACCAAGTGGAATCATACAAATTAAATCTGGGGAAAATTTGCGGCTACCTGAATCTGATATGAGGAGAAAGCTATCATACGACTGAAGGAAGCAGGAGTAGCTTTACTTCTATTTTAAAAAGAGGCGGAGCTATATTTTCTTTGCGGTCTTTTAGCAACTATGCATATGCATTACACGTCTCGTCTTTGTGCTGTGTTCTTCCCGCGCTATGTTTGCTGTGTTGCAAATAATACACGAAGTTGAATCATACAAAGTAAATCTGGGGAAAATTTGTGGCTACGTGAATCTGATATGAGGAGAAAGCTATCATACGACTGAAGGAAGCAGGAGTAGTTTTACTTCTATTTTAAAAAGAGACGGAGGTATATTTCCTTTGCGGACTTTAAGCAAGTATACATATGCATTACACGTCTCGTCTTTGTGCTGCGTTCTTCCCGCGCTATGTTTACTGTGTTGCAAATATACACCAAGTTGAATCATACAAATTAAATCTGGGGAAAATTTGTGGCTACCTGAATCTGATATGAGGAGAAAGCTATCATACGATATAAAAAAGCAGGAGTAGCTTTACATCTATTTTAAAAAGAGGCAAAGCTATAATTTCTTTGCGGACTTTCAGCAACTATACATATGCATTACACGTCTCGTCTTTGTACTGCGCTCTTCCCTCGCTAAGTTTACTGTGTTGCAAATATACACCAAGTGGAATCATACAAATTAAATCTGGGGAAAATTTGTGGCTACCTGAATCTGATATGAGGAGAAAGCTCTCATACGATTGAAGGAAGTAGGAGTAGCTTTACTTCTATTTTAAAAAGAGGCGGAGCTATATTTTCTTTGCGGTCTTTTAGCAACTATGCATATGCATTACATGTCTCGTCTTTGCGCTGCGTTCTTCCCGCGCTATGTTTGCTGTGTTGCAAATATACACGAAGTTGAATCATACAAAGTAAATCTGGGGAAAATTTGTGGCTACCTGAATCTGATATGAGGAGAAAGCTATCATACGACTGAAGGAAGCAGGAGTAGCTTTACTTCTATTTTAAAAAGAGGCGGAGTTATATTTTCTTTGCGGTCTTTCAGCAACTATGCATATGCATTACACGTCTCGTCTTTGTGCTGCGTTCTTCCGGGCTATGTTTACTGTGTTGCAAATATACACCAAGTTGATTCATAAAAAATTAAATCTGGGGAAATTTTGTGGCTACCTGAATCTGATATGAGGAGAAAGCTATCATACGATTGGAGGAAGCAGCAGTAGCTTTACTTCTATTTTAAAAAGAGGCGGAGCTATATTTTCTTTGCGGACATTCAGCAAATATACTTATGCATTCAACGTCTCGTCTTTGTGCTGCGTTCTTCCCGCGCTATGTTTACTGTGTTGCAAATATACACCAAGTTGAATCATACAAATTAAATCTGGGGAAAATTTGTGGCTGCGTGAATCTGATATGAGGAGAAAGCTATCATACGATTTAAAAAAGCAGGAGTAGCTTTACTTCTATTTTAAAAAGAGGCGGAGCTATATTTTCTTTGCGGTCTTTTAGCAACTATGCATATGCATTACATGTCTCGTCTTTGTGCTGCGTTCTTCCCGCGCTATGTTTACTGTGTTGCAAATATACACCAAGTTTAATCATACAAATTATATCCTGGGAAAATGTGTGGCTACCTGAATCTGATATGAGGAGAAAGCTATCATACGATTTATGAAAGCAGGAGTAGCTTTACTTCTATTTTCAAAAGAGGCGGAGCTATATTTTCTTTGCGGACTTTCAGCAACATTACATATGCATTACACGTCTCGTCTTTGTGCTGCGTTCTTCCGAGCTATGTTTACTGTGTTGCAAATATACACCAAGTTGATTCATACAAAAATAAATCTGGGGAAAATTCTGGCTACCGGAATCTGATATGAGGAGAAAGCTATCATACGATTGGAGGAAGCATGAGTAGCTTTACTTCTATTTTAAAAAGAGGCGGAGCTATATTTTCTTTGCGGACTTTCAGCAAATATACTTATGCATTCAACGTCTCTTCTTTGTGCTGCGTTCTTCCCGCGCTATGTTTACTGTGTTGCAAACATACACCAAGTTGAATCATACAAATTAAATTTTGGAAAATTTGTGGCTACATGAATCTGATATGAGGAGAAAGCCATCATAGGATTGAAGGAAGCAGGAGTAGCTTTAGTTCTATTTTAAAAAGAGGCGGAGCTATATTTTCTTAGCGGACTTTCAGCAGGTATACATATGCATTACACGTCTCTTCTTTTTGCTGCGTTCTGCCCGCGCTATGTTTACTGTGTTGCAAATATACACCAAGTTGAATCACACAAACTAAATCTGGGGAAAATTTGTGGCTACCTGAATCTGATATAAGGAGAAAGCTATCATACGATTGAATGAAGCAGGAGTAGCTTTACTTCTATATTAAAAAGAGGCGGAGTTATATTTTCTTTGCGGACTTTCAGCAACTATACATATGCATTACACGTCTTGTCTTTGTGCTGCATTCTTCGCGCGCTATGTTTACTGTGCTGCAAATATACACCAAGTTGAATCATACAAAATAAATCTGGGGAAAATTTGTGGCTACGTGAATCTGATATGAGGAGAAAGCTATCATAGGATTGGAGGAAGCAGGAGTAGCTTTACTTCCATTTTATAGGGGCGGAGCCATATTTGCTTTGCGGACTTTCAGCAACTATACATATGCTTTTCACGTCTCTTCTTTGTGCTGCGTTCTTCCGGGCTATGTTTACTGTGTTGCAAATATACGCCAAGTTGAATCATACAAATAAATCTGGGGAAAATTTGTGGCTACCTGAATCAGATATGAGGAGAAAGCTATCAAACTATTTGAGGAAGCAGGAGTAGCTATATTTCTATTTTAAAAAGAGGCGGAGCTATATTTTCTTTGCGGACTTTCAGCAACTATACCAATGCATTACACGTCTCGTCTTTCTGCTGCGTTCTAACCGCGCTATATTTACTGTGTTGCAAATATACACCAAGTTGAATAATACAAATTAAATCTGGGGAAAATGTGTGGCTATCTGAATCTGAAATGAGGAGAAAGCTATCATACGATTGAAGGAAGCAGAAGTAGCTTTACTTCTATTTTTAAAAGATGCGGAGCTATATTTTCTTTGCGGACTTTCAGCAACTATACCTATGCATTACACGTCTCGTCTTTGTGCTGCGTTCTTCCCGAGCTATGTTTCCTGTGTTGCAAATATACACCAAGTTGAATCATACAAATTAAATCTGGGGAAAATTTGAGGCTACCTGAATCCGATATGAGGAGAAAGCGATCATATGATTGACGGAAGCAGGAGTAGCTCTACTTCTATTTTAAAAAGAGGCGGGGCTATATTGTCATTGAGGACTTTGAGCAGCTATACTTATGCATTAGACGTCTCGTCTTTGTGCTGCGTTCTTCCCGCGCTATGTTTACTGTGTTCCCAATATACACCAAGTTGAATCTTACAAATTAAATCTGGGGAAAATTTGTGACTACCTGAATCTGATATGAGGAGAAAGCTATCATATCATTTAAAAAGCAGGAGTAGCTTTACTTCTATTTTAAAAAGAGGCAAAGCTATATTATTTTTGCGGACTTTGAGCAACTATACTTATGCATTACACGTCTCGTCTTTGTGCTGCGTTCTTCCCGCGCTATGTTTACTGTGTTGCCAATATACATCAAGTTGAATCTTACAAATTACATCTGGGGAAAATTTGTGGCTACCTGAATCTTATTTGACGAGAAAGCTATCATACGACTGAAGGAAGCAGGAGTAGCTTTACTTCTATTTTAAAAAGAGGCGGAGCTATATGTTCTTTGCGGTCTTTCAGCAACTAATCCTATGCATTAAATGTCTCGTCTTTGTGCGGCGTTCTTCCTGCGCTATGTTTGCTGTGTTGCAAATATACATGAAGTTGAATGATACAAACTAAATCTGGGGAAAATTTGTGGCTACATGAATCTGATATGAGGAGAAAGCTATCATACGAATGAAGGAAGCAGGAGTAGCTTTACTTCAATTTTAAAAAGAGATGGAGGTATATTTCCTTTGCGGACTTTCAGCAAGTATACATATGCATTACACGTTTCGCCTTTGTGCTGCGTTCTTCCGGGCTATGTTTACTGTGTTGCAAATATACACCAAGTTGAATCATACAAATTAAATTTTGGAAAATTTGTGGCTACCTGAATTTGATATGAGGAGAAAGCTATCATACGAATGAAGGAAGCAGGAGTAGCTTTTATTTTAAAAAGAGACGGAGGTATATTTCCTTTGCGGACTTTCAGCAAGTATACATATGCATTACACGTCTCGTCTTTGTGCTGCGTTCTTCCCGCGCTATGTTTACTGTGTTGCAAATATACACCAAGTTGAATCATACAAATTAAATCTGGGGAAAATTTGTGGCTACCTGAATCTGATATGAGGAGAAAGCTATCATACGATTTAAAAAAGCAGGAGTAGCTTTACATCTATTTTAAAAAGAGGCAAAGCTATATTTTCTTTGCGGACTTTCAGCAACTATACATATGCATTACACGTCTCGTCTTTGTGCTGCGGTCTTCCCTCGCTAAGTTTACTGTGTTGCAAATATACACCAAGTGGAATCATACAAATTAAATCTGGGGAAAATTTGTGGCTACCTGAATCTGATATGAGGAGAAAGCTATCATACGACTGAAGGAAGCAGGAGTAGCTTTACTTCTATTTTAAAAAGAGGCGGAGCTATATTTTCTTTGCGGTCTTTTAGCAACTATGCATATGCATTACACGTCTCGTCTTTGTGCTGCGTTCTTCCCGCGCTATGTTTGCTGTGTAGCAAATAATACACGAAGTTGAATCATACAAAGTAAATCTGGGGAAAATTTGTGGCTACGTGAATCTGATATGAGGAGAAAGCTATGATACGACTGAAGGAAGCAGGAGTAGCTTTACTTCTATTTTAAAAAGAGACGGAGGTATATTTCCTTTGCGGACTTTCAGCAAGTATACATATGCATTATACGTCTCGTCTTTGTGCTGCGTTCTTCCAGCGCTATGTTTACTGTGTTGCAAATATACATCAAGTTGAATCATACAAACTAAATCTGGGGAAAATTTGTGGCTACCTGAATCTGATATGAGGAGAAAGCTATCATACTATTGAAGGAAGCAGGAGTAGCTTTACTTCCATTTTAAAGGGGCGGAGCTATATTTTATTTGCGCACTTTCAGCAACTATACATATGCATTACACGTCTCGTCTTTGTGCTGCGTTCTTCCGGGCTATGTTTACAGTGTTGAAAATATACACTAAGTTGATTCATACAAATTAAATCTGGGGACAATTTGTGGCTACGTGAATCTGATATGAGGAGAAAGCTATCATACGAATGAAGGAAGCAGGAGTAGCTTTACTTCTATTTTTAAAAGATGCGGAGCTATATTTTCTTTGCGGACTTTCACCAAGTATACCTATGCATTACACGTCTCGTCTTTGTGCTGCGTTCTTCCCGAGCTATGTTTACTGTGTTGCAAATATACACCAAGTTGAATCATACAAATTAATTCTGGGGAAAATTTGAGGCTACCTGAATCCGATATGAGGAGAAAGCGATCATATGATTGACGGAAGCAGGAGTAGCTTTACTTCTATTTTAAAAAGAGGCGGGGCTATATTGTCATTGAGGACTTTGAGCAGCTATACTTATGCATTACACGTCTCGTCTTTGTGCTGCGTTCTTCCCGCGCTATGTTTACTGTGTTGCCAATATACACCAAGTTGAATCTTACAAATTAAATCTGGGGAAAATTTGTGGCTACCTGAATCTGATATGAGGAGAAAGCTATCATATCATTTAAAAAAGCAGGAGTAGCTTTACTTCTATTTTAAAAATAGGCAAAGCTATATTTTATTTGCGGACTTTCAGCAACTATACATATGCATTACACGTCTCGTCTTTGTGCTGCGGTCTTCCCGCGCTATGTTTACTGTGTTGCAAATATACACCAAGTTGAATCATACAAATTAAATCTGGAGAAAATTTGTGGCTACCTGAATCTGATATAAGGAGAAAGCGATCATACGATTGAAGGAACAGTAGCTTTACTTCTATAATAAAATGATGAGGAGCTATATTTTCATTGCGGACTTTCAGCAGGTATACATAAGCATTACACGTCTCTTCTTTGTGCTGCGTTCTTCCAGCGCTATGTTTACTGTGTTGCAAATATACATCAAGTTGAATCATACAAACTAAATCTGGGGAAAATTTGTGGCTACCTGAATCTGATATGAGGAGAAAGCGATCATATGATTGACGGAAGCAGGAGTAGCTTTACTTCTATTTTAAAAAGAGGCGGGGCTATATTGTCATTGAGGACTTTGAGCAGCTATACTTATGCATTAGACGTCTCGTCTTTGTGCTGCGTTCTTCCCGCGCTATGTTTACTGTGTTGCCAATATACACCAAGTTGAATCTTACAAATTAAATCTGGGGAAAATTTGTGGCTACCTGAATCTGATATGAGGAGAAAGCTATCATATCATTTAAAAAGCAGGAGTAGCTTTACTTCTATTTTAAAAAGAGGCAAAGCTATATTATTTTTGCGGACTTTGAGCAACTATACTTATGCATTACACGTCTCGTCTTTGTGCTGCGTTCTTCCCGCGCTATGTTTACTGTGTTGCCAATATACATCAAGTTGAATCTTACAAATTACATCTGGGGAAAATTTGTGGCTACCTGAATCTTATTTGACGAGAAAGCTATCAAAGGACTGAAGGAAGCAGGAGTAGCTTTACTTCTATTTTAAAAAGAGGCGGAGCTATATGTTCTTTGCGGTCTTTCAGCAACTAATCCTATGCATTTAATGTCTCGTCTTTGTGCGGCGTTCTTCCTGCGCTATGTTTGCTGTGTTGCAAATATACATGAAGTTGAATGATACAAACTAAATCTGGGGAAAATTTGTGGCTACATGAATCTGATATGGGGAGAAAGCTATCATACGAATGAAGGAAGCAGGAGTAGCTTTACTTCAATTTTAAAAAGAGATGGAGGTATATTTCCTTTGCGGACTTTCAGCAAGTATACATATGAATTACACGTTTCGTCTTTGTGCTGCGTTCTTCCGGGCTATGTTTACAGTGTTGAAAATATACACTAAGTTGATTCATACAAATTAAATCTGGGGACAATTTGTGGCTACGTGAATCTGATATGAGGAGAAAGCTATCATACGAATGAAGGAAGCAGGAGTAGCTTTACTTCTATTTTAAAAAGAGACGGAGGTATATTTCCTTTGCGGACTTTCAGCAAGTATACATATGCATTACACGTCTCGTCTTTGTGCTGCGTTCTTCCCGCGCTATGTTTACTGTGTTGCAAATATACACCAAGTTGAATCATACAAATTAAATCTGCGGAAAATTTGTGGCTACCTGAATCTGATATGAGGAGAAAGCTACCATACGATTTAAAAAAGCAGGAGTAGCTTTACATCTATTTTAAAAAGAGGCAAAGCTATATTTTCTTTGCGGACTTTCAGCAACTATACATATGCATTACACGTCTCGTCTTTGTGCTGCGGTCTTCCCTCGCTAAGTTTACTGTGTTGCAAATATACACCAAGTGGAATCATACAAATTAAATCTGGGGAAAATTTGTGGCTACCTGAATCTGATATGAGGAGAAAGCTATCATACGACTGAAGGAAGCAGGAGTAGCTTTACTTCTATTTTAAAAAGAGGCGGAGCTATATTTTCTTTGCGGTCTTTTTGCAACTATGCATATGCATTACACGTCTCGTCTTTGTGCTGCGTTCTTCCCGCGCTATGTTTGCTGTGTAGCAAATAATACACGAAGTTGAATCATACAAAGTAAATCTGGGGTAAAATTTGTGGCTACGTGAATCTGATATGAGGAGAAAGCTATCATACGACTGAAGGAAGCAGGAGTAGCTTTACTTCTATTTTAAAAAGAGACGGAGGTATATTTCCTTTGCGGACTTTCAGCAAGTATACATATGCATTACACGTCTCTTCTTTGTGCTGCGTTCTTCCAGCGCTATGTTTACTGTGTTGCAAATATTCATCAAGTTGATTCATACAAACAAAATCTGGGGAAAATTTGTGGCTACCTGAATCTGATATGAGGAGAAAGCTATCATACTATTGAAGGAAGCAGGAGTAGCTTTACTTCCATTTTAAAGGGGCGGAGCTATATTTTATTTGCGGACTTTCAGCAACTATACATATGCATTACACGTCTCGTCTTTGTGCTGCGTTCTTCCGGGCTATGTTTACAGTGTTGAAAATATACACTAAGTTGATTCATACAAATTAAATCTGGGGACAATTTGTGGCTACGTGAATCTGATATGAGGAGAAAGCTATCATACGAATGAAGGAAGCAGGAGTAGCTTTACTTCTATTTTAAAAAGAGACGGAGGTATATTTCCTTTGCGGACTTTCAGCAAGTATACATTTGCATTACACGTCTCGTCTTTGTGCTGCGTTCTTCCCGCGCTATGTTTACTGTGTTGCAAATATACACCAAGTTGAATCATACAAATAAATCTGGGGAAAATTTGTGGCTACCTGAATCTGATATGAGGAGAAAGCTATCATACGATTTAAAAAAGCAGGAGTAGCTTTACATCTATTTTAAAAAGAGGCAAAGCTATATTTTCTTTGCGGACTTTCAGCAACTATACATATGCATTACACGTCTCGTCTTTGTGCTGCGGTCTTCCCTCGCTAAGTTTACTGTGTTGCAAATATACACCAAGTGGAATCATACAAATTAAATCTGGGGAAAATTTGTGGCTACCTGAATCTGATATGAGGAGAAAGCTATCATACGACTGAAGGAAGCAGGAGTAGCTTTACTTCTATTTTAAAAAGAGGCGGAGCTATATTTTCTTTGCGGTCTTTTAGCAACTATGCATATGCATTACACGTCTCGTCTTTGTGCTGCGTTCTTCCCGCGCTATGTTTGCAGTGTTGCAAATTATACACGAAGTTGAATCATACAAAGTAAATCTGGGGAAAATTTGTGGCTACGTGAATCTGATATGAGGAGAAAGCTATCATACGACTGAAGGAAGCAGGAGTAGCTTTACTTCTATTTTAAAAAGAGACGGAGGTATATTTCCTTTGCGGACTTTCAGCAAGTATACATATGCATTACACGTCTCGTCTTTGTGCTGCGTTCTTCCCGCGCTATGTTTACTGTGTTGCAAATATACACCAAGTTGAATCATACAAATTAAATCTGGGGAAAATTTGTGGCTACCTGAATCTGATATGAGGAGAAAGCTATCATACGATTTAAAAAAGCAGGAGTAGCTTTACATCTATTTTAAAAAGAGGCAAAGCTATATTTTCTTTGCGGACTTTCAGCAACTATACATATGCATTACACGTCTCGTCTTTGTGCTGCGGTCTTCCCTCGCTAAGTTTACTGTGTTGCAAATATACACCAAGTGGAATCATACAAATTAAATCTGGGGAAAATTTGTGGCTACCTGAATCTGATATGAGGAGAAAGCTATCATACGACTGAAGGAAGCAGGAGTAGCTTTACTTCTATTTTAAAAAGAGGCGGAGCTATATTTTCTTTGCGGTCTTTTAGCAACTATGCATATGCATTACACGTCTCGTCTTTGTGCTGCGTTCTTCCCGCTCTATGTTTTCTGTGTTGCAAATAATACACGAAGTTGAATCATACAAAGTAAATCTGGGGAAAATTTGTGGCTACGTGAATCTGATATGAGGAGAAAGCTGTCATACGACTGAAGGAAGCAGGAGTAGCTTTACTTCTATTTTAAAAAGAGACGGAGGTATATTTCCTTTGCGGACTTTCAGCAAGTATACATATGCATTACACGTCTCGTCTTTGTGCTGCGTTCTTGCCGCGCTATGTTTACTGTGTTGCAAATATACACCAAGTTGAATCATACAAATTAAATCTGGGGAAAATTTGTGGCTACCTGAATCTGATATGAGGAGAAAGCTATCATACGATATAAAAAAGCAGGAGTAGCTTTACATCTATTTTAAAAAGAGGCAAAGCTATATTTTCTTTGCGGACTTTCAGCAACTATACATATGCATTACACGTCTCGTCTTTGTACTGCGGTCTTCCCTCGCTAAGTTTACTGTGTTGCAAATATACACCATGTGGAATCATACAAATTAAATCTGGGGAAAATTTGTGGCTACCTGAATCTGATATGAGGAGAAAGCTATCATACGATTGGAGGAAGCAGCAGTAGCTTTACTTCTATTTTAAAAAGAGGCGGAGCTATATTTTCTTTGCAGTCTTTTAGCAACTATGCATATGCATTACATGTCTCGTCTTTGCGCTGCGTTCTTCCCGCGCTATGTTTGCTGTGTTGCAAATATACACGAAGTTGAATCATACAAAGTAAATCTGGGGAAAATTTGTAGCTACCTGAATCTGATATGAGGAGAAAGCTATCATACGACTGAAGGAAGCAGGAGTAGCTTTACTTCTATTTTAAAAAGAGGCGGAGTTATATTTACTTTGCGGTCTTTCAGCAACTATGCATATGCATTGCACGTCTCGTCTTTGTGCTGCGTTCTACCGGGCTATGTTTACTGTGTTGCAAATATACACCAAGTCGATTCATAAAAAAATAAATCTGGGGAAATTTTGTGGCTACCTGAATCTGATATGAGGAGAAAGCTATCATACGATTGGAGGAAGCAGCAGTAGCTTTACTTCTATTTTAAAAAGAGGCGGAGCTATATTTTCTTTGCGGACATTCAGCAAATATACTTATGCATTCAACGTCTCGCGTTTGTGCTGCGTTCTTCCCGCGCTATGTTTACTGTGTTGCAAATATACACCAAGTTGAATCATACAAATTAAATCTGGGGAAAATAAGTGGCTATCCGAATATGATGTAAGGAGAAAGCTGTCATACGATTGAAGGAAGCAGGAGTAGCTTTACTTGTATTTTAAAAAAAGGCGGAGCTATATTTTCTTTCCGGACTTTCAGCAACTATGCATATGCATTACACGTCTCTTCTTTTTGCTGCGTTCTGCCCGCGCTATGTTTACTGTGTTGCAAATATACACCGAGTTGAATCACACAAACTAAATCTGGGGAAAATTTGTGGCTACCTGAATCTGATATAAGGAGAAAGCTATCATACGATTGAAGGAAGCAGGAGTAGCTTTACTTCTATATTAAAAAGAGGCGGAGTTATATTTTCTTTGCGGACTTTCAGCAACTATACATATGCATTACACGTCTTGTCTTTGTGCTGCATTCTTCGCGCGCTATGTTTACTGTGCTGCAAATATACACCAAGTTGAATCATACAAAATAAGTCTGGGGAAAATTTGTGGCTACGTGAATCTGATATGAGGAGAAAGCTATCATAGGATTGGAGGAAGCAGGAGTAGCTTTACTTCCATTTTATAGGGGCGGAGCCATATTTGCTTTGCGGACTTTCAGCAACTATACGTATGCTTTTCACGTCTCTTCTTTGTGCTGCGTTCTTCCGGGCTATGTTTACTGTGTTGCAAATATACGCCAAGTTGAATCATACAAATAAATCTGGGGAAAATTTGTGGCTACCTGAATCAGATATGAGGAGAAAGCTATCAAACGATTGGAGGAAGCAGGAGTAGCTTTATTTCTATTTTAAAAAGAGGCGGAGCTATATTTTCTTTGCGGACTTTCAGCAACTATACCAATGCATTACACGTCTCGTCTTTCTGCTGCGTTCTAACCGCGCTATATTTACTGTGTTGCAAATATACACCAAGTTGAATCATACAAATTAAATCTGGGGAAAATGTGTGGCTACCTGAATCTGAAATGAGGAGAAAGCTATCATACGATTGAAGGAAGCAGAAGTAGCTTTACTTCTATTTTTAAAAGATGCGGAGCTATATTTTCGTTGCGGACTTTCAGCAACTATACCTATGCATTACACGTCTCGTCTTTGTGCTGCGTTCTTCCCGAGCTATGTTTACTGTGTTGCAAATATACACCAAGTTGAATCATACAAATTAAATCTGGGGAAAATTTGTGGCTACCTGAATCTGATATGAGGAGAAAGCTATCATACGATTGAAGGAAGCAGGAGTAGATTTACTTCTATTTTAGAAAGAGGCGGAGCTATATTTTCATTGCGGACTTTCAGCAACTATACATATGCATTGCACGTCTCATCTTTGTCCTGCGTTATTCCCGCGCTATGTTTACTGTGTTGCAAATATACACCAAGTTGAATCATACAAATTAAATCTGGAGAAAATTTGTGGCTACCTGAATCTGATATAAGGAGAAAGCGATCATACGATTGAAGGAAGCAGTAGCTTTACTTCTATAATAAAATGATGAGGAGCTATATTTTCATTGCGGACTTTCAGCAGGTATACATAAGCATTACACGTCTCTTCTTTGTGCTGCGTTCTTCCAGCGCTATGTTTACTGTGTTGCAAATATACATCAAGTTGAATCATACAAACTAAATCTGGGGAAAATTT
This sequence comes from Amblyomma americanum, assembly GCF_052857255.1. Taxonomy (NCBI): domain Eukaryota; kingdom Metazoa; phylum Arthropoda; class Arachnida; order Ixodida; family Ixodidae; genus Amblyomma; species Amblyomma americanum. Next base: position 131,354,332 of record NC_135507.1, read on the forward strand.
GTGGCTACCTGAATCTGATATGAGGAGAAAGCGATCATATGATTGACGGAAGCAGGAGTAGCTTTACTTCTATTTTAAAAAGAGGCGGGGCTATATTGTCATTGAGGACTTTGAGCAGCTATACTTATGCATTAGACGTCTCGTCTTTGTGCTGCGTTCTTCCCGCGCTATGTTTACTGTGTTGCCAATATACACCAAGTTGAATCTTACAAATTAAATCTGGGGAAAATTTGTGGCTACCTGAATCTGATATGAGGAGAAAGCTATCATATCATTTAAAAAGCAGGAGTAGCTTTACTTCTATTTTAAAAAGAGGCAAAGCTATATTATTTTTGCGGACTTTGAGCAACTATACTTATGCATTACACGTCTCGTCTTTGTGCTGCGTTCTTCCCGCGCTATGTTTACTGTGTTGCCAATATACATCAAGTTGAATCTTACAAATTACATCTGGGGAAAATTTGTGGCTACCTGAATCTTATTTGACGAGAAAGCTATCATACGACTGAAGGAAGCAGGAGTAGCTTTACTTCTATTTCAAAAAGAGGCGGAGCTATATGTTCTTTGCGGTCTTTCAGCAACTAATCCTATGCATTAAATGTCTCGTCTTTGTGCGGCGTTCTTCCTGCGCTATGTTTGCTGTGTTGCAAATATACATGAAGTTGAATGATACAAACTAAATCTGGGGAAAATTTGTGGCTACATGAATCTGATATGGGGAGAAAGCTATCATACGAATGAAGGAAGCAGGAGTAGCTTTACTTCAATTTTAAAAAGAGATGGAGGTATATTTCCTTTGCGGACTTTCAACAAGTATACATATGAATTACACGTTTCGTCTTTGTGCTGCGTTCTTCCGGGCTATGTTTACAGTGTTGAAAATATACACTAAGTTGATTCATACAAATTAAATCTGGGGACAATTTGTGGCTACGTGAATCTGATATGAGGAGAAAGCTATCATACGAATGAAGGAAGCAGGAGTAGCTTTACTTCTATTTTAAAAAGAGACGGAGGTATATTTCCTTTGCGGACTTTCAGCAAGTATACATATGCATTACACGTCTCGTCTTTGTGCTGCGTTCTTCCCGCGCTATGTTTACTGTGTTGCAAATATACACCAAGTTGAATCATACAAATTAAATCTGGGGAAAATTTGTGGCTACCTGAATCTGATATGAGGAGAAAGCTACCATACGATTTAAAAAAGCAGGAGTAGCTTTACATCTATTTTAAAAAGAGGCAAAGCTATATTTTCTTTGCGGACTTTCAGCAACTATACATATGCATTACACTTCTCGTCTTTGTGCTGCGGTCTTCCCTCGCTAAGTTTACTGTGTTGCAAATATACACCAAGTGGAATCATACAAATTAAATCTGGGGAAAATTTGTGGCTACCTGAATCTGATATGAGGAGAAAGCTATCATACGACTGAAGGAAGCAGGAGTAGCTTTACTTCTATTTTAAAAAGAGGCGGAGCTATATTTTCTTTGCGGTCTTTTAGCAACTATGCATATGCATTACACGTCTCGTCCTTGTGCTGCGTTCTTCCCGCGCTATGTTTGCAGTGTTGCAAATAATACACGAAGTTGAATCATACAAATTAAATCTGGGGAAAATTTGTGGCTACCTGAATCTGATATGAGGAGAAAGCTATCATACGATTTAAAAAAGCAGGAGTAGCTTTACATCTATTTTAAAAAGAGGCAAAGCTATATTTTCTTTGCGGACTTTCAGCAACTATACATATGCATTACACGTCTCGTCTTTGTGCTGCGGTCTTCCCTCGCTAAGTTTACTGTGTTGCAAAGATACACCAAGTGGAATCATACAAATTAAATCTGGGGAAAATTTGTGGCTACCTGAATCTGATATGAGGAGAAAGCTATCATACGACTGAAGGAAGCAGGAGTAGCTTTACTTCTATTTTAAAAAGAGGCGGAGCTATATTTTCTTTGCGGTCTTTTAGCAACTATGCATATGCATTACACGTCTCGCCTTTGTGCTGCGTTCTTCCCGCGCTATGTTTTCTGTGTTGCAAATAATACACGAAGTTGAATCATACAAAGTAAATCTGGGGAAAATTTGTGGCTACGTGAATCTGATATGAGGAGAAAGCTATCATACGACTGAAGGAAGCAGGAGTAGCTTTACTTCTATTTTAAAAAGAGACGGAGGTATATTTCCTTTGCGGACTTTCAGCAAGTATACATATGCATTACACGTCTCGTCTTTGTGCTGCGTTCTTGCCGCGCTATGTTTACTGTGTTGCAAATATACACCAAGTTGAATCATACAAAATAAATCTGGGGAAAATTTGTGGCTGCCTGAATCTGATATGAGGAGAAAGCTATCATACGATATAAAAAAGCAGGAGTACCTTTACATCTATTTTAAAAAGAGGCAAAGCTATATTTTCTTTGCGGACTTTCAGCAACTATACATATGCATTACACGTCTCGTCTTTGTACTGCGGTCTTCCCTCGCTAAGTTTACTGTGTTGCAAATATACACCATGTGGAATCATACAAATTAAATCTGGGGAAAATTTGTGGCTACCTGAATCTGATATGAGGAGAAAGCTATCATACGACTGAAGGAAGCAGGAGTAGCTTTACTTCTATTTTAAAAAGAGGCGGAGCTATATTTTCTTTGCGGTCTTTTAGCAACTATGCATATGCATTACACGTCTCGTCTTTGTGCTGCGTTCTTCCCGCGCTATGTTTGCAGTGTTGCAAATAATACACGAAGTTGAATCATACAAAGTAAATCTGGGGAAAATTTGTGGCTACGTGAATCTGATATGAGGAGAAAGCTATCATACGACTGAAGGAAGCAGGAGTAGCTTTACTTCTATTTTAAAAAGAGACGGAGGTATATTTCCTTTGCGGACTTTCAGCAAGTATACATATGCATTACACGTCTCGTCTTTGTGCTGCGTTCTTCCCGCGCTATGTTTACTGTGTTGCAAATATACACCAAGTTGAATCATACAAATAAATCTGGGGAAAATTTGTGGCTACCTGAATCTGATATGAGGAGAAAGCTATCATACGATTTAAAAAAGCAGGAGTAGCTTTACATCTATTTTAAAAAGAGGCAAAGCTATATTTTCTTTGCGGACTTTCAGCAACTATACATATGCATTACACGTCTCGTCTTTGTGCTGCGGTCTTCCCTCGCTAAGTTTACTGTGTTGCAAAGATACACCAAGTGGAATCATACAAATTAAATCTGGGGAACATTTGTGGCTACCTGAATCTGATATGAGGAGAAAGCTATCATACGACTGAAGGAAGCAGGAGTAGCTTTACTTCTATTTTAAAAAGAGGCGGAGCTATATTTTCTTTGCGGTCTTTTAGCAACTATGCATATGCATTACACGTCTCGCCTTTGTGCTGCGTTCTTCCCGCGCTATGTTTTCTGTGTTGCAAATAATACACGAAGTTGAATCATACAAAGTAAATCTGGGGAAAATTTGTGGCTACGTGAATCTGATATGAGGAGAAAGCTATCATACGACTGAAGGAAGCAGGAGTAGCTTTACTTCTATTTTAAAAAGAGACGGAGGTATATTTCCTTTGCGGACTTTCAGCAAGTATACATATGCATTACACGTCTCGTCTTTGTGCTGCGTTCTTGCCGCGCTATGTTTACTGTGTTGCAAATATACACCAAGTTGAATCATACAAAATAAATCTGGGGAAAATTTGTGGCTGCCTGAATCTGATATGAGGAGAAAGCTATCATACGATATAAAAAAGCAGGAGTACCTTTACATCTATTTTAAAAAGAGGCAAAGCTATATTTTCTTTGCGGACTTTCAGCAACTATACATATGCATTACACGTCTCGTCTTTGTACTGCGGTCTTCCCTCGCTAAGTTTACTGTGTTGCAAATATACACCATGTGGAATCATACAAATTAAATCTGGGGAAAATTTGTGGCTACCTGAATCTGATATGAGGAGAAAGCTATCATACGATTGGAGGAAGCAGCAGTAGCTTTACTTCTATTTTAAAAAGAGGCGGAGCTATATTTTCTTTGCAGTCTTTTAGCAACTATGCATATGCATTACATGTCTCGTCTTTGCGCTGCGTTCTTCCCGCGCTATGTTTGCTGTGTTGCAAATATACACGAAGTTGAATCATACAAAGTAAATCTGGGGAAAATTTGTAGCTGCCTGAATCTGATATGAGGAGAAAGCTATCATACGACTGAAGGAACCAGGAGTAGCTTTACTTCTATTTTAAAAAGAGGCGGAGTTATATTTACTTTGCGGTCTTTCAGCAACTATGCATATGCATTACACGTCTCGTCTTTGTGCTGCGTTCTACCGGGCTATGTTTACTGTGTTGCAAATATACACCAAGTTGATTCATAAAAAAATAAATCTGGGGAAATTTTGTGGCTACCTGAATCTGATATGAGGAGAAAGCTATCATACGATTGGAGGAAGCAGCAGTAGCTTTACTTCTATTTTAAAAAGAGGCGGAGCTATATTTTCTTTGCGGACATTCAGCAAATATACTTATGCATTCAACGTCTCGTCTTTGTGCTGCGTTCTTCCCGCGCTATGTTTACTGTGTTGCAAATATACACCAAGTTGAATCATACAAATTAAATCTGGGGAAAATAAGTGGCTACCCGAATATGATGTAAGGAGAAAGCTGTCATACGATTGAAGGAAGCAGGAGTAGCTTTACTTGTATTTTAAAAAAAGGCGGAGCTATATTTTCTTTCCGGACTTTCAGCAACTATGCATATGCATTAAACGTCTCGTCTTTGTCTTGCGTTCTTCCCGCGCTATGTTTACTGTGTTGCAAATATACACCAAGTTGAATCATACAAATTAAATCTGGGGAAAATTTGAGGCTACCTGAATCTGATATGAGGAGAAAGGTATCATACGATTTAAAAAAGCAGGAGTAGCTTTACTTCTATTTTAAAAAGAGGCGGAGCTATATTTTCTTTGCGGACTTTCAGCAACTATAAATATGCATTACACGTCTCGTCTTTGTGCTGCGGTCTTCCCGCGCTATGTTTACTGTGTTGCAAATATACACCAAGTTGAATCATACAAACTAAATCTGGGGAAAATTTGTGGCTACCTGAATCTGATATGAGGAGAAAGCTATCATACGACTGAAGGAAGCAGGAGTAGCTTTACTTCTATTTTAAAAAGAGGCGGAGCTATATTTTCTTTGCGGTCTTTTAGCAACTATGCATATGCATTACATGTCTCGTCTTTGTGCTGCGTTCTTCCCGCGCTATGTTTACTGTGTTGCAAATATACACCAAGTTTAATCATACAAATTATATCTGGGGAAAATGTGTGGCTACCTGAATCTGATATGAGGAGAAAACTATCATACGATTTATGAAAGCAGGAGTAGCTTTACTTCTATTTTAAAAAGAGGCGGAGCTATATTTTCTTAGCGGACTTTCAGCAGGCATACATATGCATTACACGTCTCTTCTTTTTGCTGCGTTCTGCCCGCGCTATGTTTACTGTGTTGCAAATATACACCAAGTTGAATCACACAAACTAAATCTGGGGAAAATTTGTGGCTACCTGAATCTGATATAAGGAGAAAGCTATCATACGATTGAAGGAAGCAGGAGTAGCTTTACTTCTATATTAAAAAGAGGCGGAGTTATATTTTCTTTGCGGACTTTCAGCAACTATACATATGCATTACACGTCTTGTCTTTGTGCTGCATTCTTCGCGCGCTATGTTTACTGTGCTGCAAATATACACCAAGTTGAATCATACAAAATAAGTCTGGGGAAAATTTGTGGCTACGTGAATCTGATATGAGGAGAAAGCTATCATAGGATTGGAGGAAGCAGGAGTAGCTTTACTTCCATTTTATAGGGGCGGAGCCATATTTGCTTTGCGGACTTTCAGCAACTATACATATGCTTTTCACGTCTCTTCTTTGTGCTGCGTTCTTCTGGGCTATGTTTACTGTGTTGCAAATATACGCCAAGTTGAATCATACAAATAAATCTGGGGAAAATTTGTGGCTACCTGAATCAGATATGAGGAGAAAGCTATCAAACGATTGGAGGAAGCAGGAGTAGCTTTATTTCTATTTTAAAAAGAGGCGGAGCTATATTTTCTTTGCGGTCTTTTAGCAAGTATACATATGCATTACACGTCTCGTCTTTGTGCTGCGTTCTTCCCGCGCTATGTTTGCAGTGTTGCAAATAATACACGAAGTTGAATCATACAAAGTAAATCTGGGGAAAATTTGTGGCTACGTGAATCTGATATGAGGAGAAAGCTATCATACGACTGAAGGAAGCAGGAGTAGCTTTACTTCTATTTTAAAAAGAGACGGAGGTATATTTCCTTTGCGGACTTTCAGCAAGTATACATATGCATTACACGTCTCGTCTTTGTGCTGCGTTCTTCCCGCGCTATGTTTACTGTGTTGCAAATATACACCAAGTTGAATCATACAAATTAAATCTGGGGAAAATTTGTGGCTACCTGAATCTGATATGAGGAGAAAGCTATCATACGATTTAAAAAAGCAGGAGTAGCTTTACATCTATTTTAAAAAGAGGCAAAGCTATATTTTCTTTGCGGACTTTCAGCAACTATACATATGCATTACACGTCTCGTCTTTGTGCTGCGGTCTTCCCTCGCTAAGTTTACTGTGTTGCAAATATACACCAAGTGGAATCATACAAATTAAATCTGGGGAAAATTTGTGGCTACCTGAATCTGATATGAGGAGAAAGCTATCATACGACTGAAGGAAGCAGGAGTAGCTTTACTTCTATTTTAAAAAGAGGCGGAGCTATATTTTCTTTGCGGTCTTTTAGCAACTATGCATATGCATTACACGTCTCGCCTTTGTGCTGCGTTCTTCCCGCGCTATGTTTTCTGTGTTGCAAATAATACACGAAGTTGAATCATACAAAGTAAATCTGGGGAAAATTTGTGGCTACGTGAATCTGATATGAGGAGAAAGCTATCATACGACTGAAGGAAGCAGGAGTAGCTTTACTTCTATTTTAAAAAGAGACGGAGGTATATTTCCTTTGCGGACTTTCAGCAAGTATACATATGCATTGCACGTCTCGTCTTTGTGCTGCGTTCTTGCCGCGCTATGTTTACTGTGTTGCAAATATACACCAAGTTGAATCATACAAATTAAATCTGGGGAAAATTTGTGGCTGCCTGAATCTGATATGAGGAGAAAGCTATCATACGATATAAAAAAGCAGGAGTAGCTTTACATCTATTTTAAAAAGAGGCAAAGCTATATTTTCTTTGCGGACTTTCAGCAACTATACATATGCATTACACGTCTCGTCTTTGTACTGCGGTCTTCCCTCGCTAAGTTTACTGTGTTGCAAATATACACCATGTGGAATCATACAAATTAAATCTGGGGAAAATTTGTGGCTACCTGAATCTGATATGAGGAGAAAGCTATCATACGATTGGAGGAAGCAGCAGTAGCTTTACTTCTATTTTAAAAAGAGGCGGAGCTATATTTTCTTTGCAGTCTTTTAGCAACTATGCATATGCATTACATGTCTCGTCTTTGCGCTGCGTTCTTCCCGCGCTATGTTTGCTGTGTTGCAAATATACACGAAGTTGAATCATACAAAGTAAATCTGGGGAAAATTTGTAGCTGCCTGAATCTGATATGAGGAGAAAGCAATCATACGACTGAAGGAAGCAGGAGTAGCTTTACTTCTATTTTAAAAAGAGGCGGAGCTATATTTTCTTTGCGGACATTCAGCAAATATACTTATGCATTCAACGTCTCGTCTTTGTGCTGCGTTCTTCCCGCGCTATGTTTACTGTGTTGCAAATATACACCAAGTTGAATCATACAAATTAAATCTGGGGAAAATAAGTGGCTACCCGAATATGATGTAAGGAGAAAGCTGTCATACGACTGAAGGAAGCAGGAGTAGCTTTACTTGTATTTTAAAAAAAGGCGGAGCTATATTTTCTTTCCGGACTTTCAGCAACTATGCATATGCATTACACGTCTCGTCTTTGTCTTGCGTTCTTCCCGCGCTATGTTTACTGTGTTGCAAATATACACCAAGTTGAATCATACAAATTAAATCTGGGGAAAATTTGAGGCTACCTGAATCTGATATGAGGAGAAAGGTATCATACGATTTAAAAAAGCAGGAGTAGCTTTACTTCTATTTTAAAAAGAGGCGGAGCTATATTTTCTTTGCGGACTTTCAGCAACTATAAATATGCATTACACGTCTCGTCTTTGTGCTGCGGTCTTCCCGCGCTATGTTTACTGTGTTGCAAATATACACCAAGTTGAATCATACAAACTAAATCTGGGGAAAATTTGTGGCTACCTGAATCTGATATGAGGAGAAAGCTATCATACGACTGAAGGAAGCAGGAGTAGCTTTACTTCTATTTTAAAAAGAGGCGGAGCTATATTTTCTTTGCGGTCTTTTAGCAACTATGCATATGCATTACATGTCTCGTCTTTGTGCTGCGTTCTTCCCGCGCTATGTTTACTGTGTTGCAAATATACACCAAGTTTAATCATACAAATTATATCTGGGGAAAATGTGTGGCTACCTGAATCTGATATGAGGAGAAAGCTATCATACGATTTATGAAAGCAGGAGTAGCTTTACTTCTATTTTAAAAAGAGGCGGAGCTATATTTTCTTAGCGGACTTTCAGCAACTATACATATGCATTACACGTCTTGTCTTTGTGCTGCATTCTTCGCGCGCTATGTTTACTGTGCTGCAAATATACACCAAGTTGAATCATACAAAATAAGTCTGGGGAAAATTTGTGGCTACGTGAATCTGATATGAGGAGAAAGCTATCATAGGATTGGAGGAAGCAGGAGTAGCTTTACTTCCATTTTATAGGGGCGGAGCCATATTTGCTTTGCGGACTTTCAGCAACTATACATATGCTTTTCACGTCTCTTCTTTGTGCTGCGTTCTTCTGGGCTATGTTTACTGTGTTGCAAATATACGCCAAGTTGAATCATACAAATAAATCTGGGGAAAATTTGTGGCTACCTGAATCAGATATGAGGAGAAAGCTATCAAACGATTGGAGGAAGCAGGAGTAGCTTTATTTCTATTTTAAAAAGAGGCGGAGCTATATTTTCTTTGCGGACTTTCAGCAACTATACCAATGCATTACACGTCTCGTCTTTCTCCTGCGTTCTAACCGCGCTATATTTACTGTGTTGCAAATATACACCAAGTTGAATCATACAAATTAAATCTGGGGAAAATGTGTGGCTACCTGAATCTGAAATGAGGAGAAAGCTATCATACGATTGAAGGAAGCAGAAGTAGCTTTACTTCTATTTTTAAAAGATGCCGAGCTATATTTTCTTTGCGGACATTCAGCAACTATACCTATGCATTACACGTCTCGTCTTTGTGCTGCGTTCTTCCCGAGCTATGTTTACTGTGTTGCAAATATACACCAAGTTGAATCATACAAATTAAATCTGGGGAAAATTTGTGGCTACCTGAATCTGATATGAGGAGAAAGCTATCATACGACTGAAGGAAGCAGGAGTAGCTTTACTTCTATTTTAAAAAGAGGCGGAGCTATATTTTCTTTGCGGTCTTTTAGCAACTATGCATATGCATTACACGTCTCGCCTTTGTGCTGCGTTCTTCCCGCGCTATGTTTTCTGTGTTGCAAATAATACACGAAGTTGAATCATACAAAGTAAATCTGGGGAAAATTTGTGGCTACGTGAATCTGATATGAGGAGAAAGCTATCATACGACTGAAGGAAGCAGGAGTAGCTTTACTTCTATTTTAAAAAGAGACGGAGGTATATTTCCTTTGCGGACTTTCAGCAACTATACATATGCATTACACGTCTAGTCTGTGCTGCATTCTTCTCGCGCTATGTTTACTGTGTTGCAAATGTACACCAAGTTGAATCATACAAATTAAATCTGGGGAAAATTTGTGGCTACCTGAATCTGATATGAGGAGAAAGCTATCATATCATTTAAAAAAGCAGGAGTAGCTTTACTTCTATTTTAAAAAGAGGCAAAGCTATATTATCTTTGCGGACTTTCCGCAACTATACATATGCATTACACGTCTCGTCTTTGTGCTGCGGTCTTCCCGCGCTATGTTTACTTTGTTGCAAATATACACCACGTTGAATCATACAAATTAATTCTGGGGAAAATTTGAGGCTACCTGAATCCGATATGAGGAGAAAGCGATCATATGATTGACGGAAGCAGGAGTAGCTTTACTTCTATTTTAAAAAGAGGCGGGGCTATATTGTCATTGAGGACTTTGAGCAGCTATACTTATGCATTACACGTCTCGTCTTTGTGCTGCGTTCTTCCCGCGCTATGTTTACTGTGTTGCCAATATACTCCAAGTTGAATCTTACAAATTAAATCTGGGGAAAATTTGTGGCTACCTGAATCTGATATGAGGAGAAAGCTATCATATAATTTAAAAAAGCAGGAGTAGCTTTACTTCTATTTTAAAAAATAGGCAAAGCTATATTTTATTTGCGGACTTTCAGCAACTATACATATGCATTACACGTCTTGTCTTTGTGCTGCGGTCTTCCCGCGCTATGTTTACTGTGTTGCAAATATACACCAAGTTGAATATTACAAAAATAAATCTGGAGAAAATTTGTGGCTACCTGAATCTGATATAAGGAGAAAGCGATCATACGATTGAAGGAAGCAGTAGCTTTACTTCTATAATAAAATGATGCGGAGCTATATTATCATTGCGGACTTTCAGCAGGTATACATAAGCATTACACGTCTCTTCTTTGTGCTGCGTTCTTCCAGCGCTATGTTTACTGTGTTGCAAATATACATCAAGTTGAATCATACAAACTAACTCTGGGGAAAATTTGTGGCTACCTGAATCTGATATGAGGAGAAAGCTATCATATCATTTAAAAAGCAGGAGTAGCTTTACTTCTATTTTAAAAAGAGGCAAAGCTATATTATTTTTGCGGACTTTGAGCAACTATACTTATGCATTACACGTCTCGTCTTTGTGCTGCGTTCTTCCCGCGCTATGTTTACTGTGTTGCCAATATACATCAAGTTGAATCTTACAAATTACATCTGGGGAATATTTTTGGCTACCTGAATCTTATTTGACGAGAAAGCTATCAAAGGACTGAAGGAAGCAGGAGTAGCTTTACTTCTATTTTAAAAAGAGGCGGAGCTATATGTTCTTTGCGGTCTTTCAGCAACTAATCCTATGCCTTAAATGTCTCGTCTTTGTGCGGCGTTCTTCCTGCGCTATGTTTGCTGTGTTGCAAATATACATGAAGTTGAATGATACAAACTAAATCTGGGGAAAATTTGTGGCTACATGAATCTGATATGGGGAGAAAGCTATCATACGAATGAAGGAAGCAGGAGTAGCTTTACTTCAATTTTAAAAAGAGATGGAGGTATATTTCCTATGCGGACTTTCAGCAAGTATACATATGCATTACACGTTTCGTCTTTGTGCTGCGTTCTTCCGGGCTATGTTTACAGTGTTGAAAATATACACTAAGTTGATTCATACAAATTAAATCTGGGGACAATTTGTGGCTACGTGAATCTGATATGAGGAGAAAGCTATCATACGAATGAAGGAAGCAGGAGTAGCTTTGCTTCTATTTTAAAAAGAGACGGAGGTATATTTCCTTTGCGGACTTTCAGCAAGTATACATATGCATTACACGTCTCGTCTTTGTGCTGCGTTCTTCCCGCGCTATGTTTACTGTGTTGCAAATATACACCAAGTTGAATCATACAAATTAAATCTGGGGAAAATTTGTGGCTACCTGAATCTGATATGAGGAGAAAGCTACCATACGATTTAAAAAAGCAGGAGTAGCTTTACATCTATTTTAAAAAGAGGCAAAGCTATATTTTCTTTGCGGACTTTCAGCAACTATACATATGCATTACACGTCTCGTCTTTGTGCTGCGGTCTTCCCTCGCTAAGTTTACTGTGTTGCAAATATACACCAAGTGGAATCACACAAATTAAATCTGGGGAAAATTTGTGGCTACCTGAATCTGATATGAGGAGAAAGCTATCATACGACTGAAGGAAGCAGGAGTAGCTTTACTTCTATTTTAAAAAGAGGCGGAGCTATATTTTCTTTGCGGTCTTTTAGCAACTATGCATATGCATTACACGTCTCGTCTTTGTGCTGCGTTCTTCCCGCGCTATGTTTGCTGTGTAGCAAATAATACACGAAGTTGAATCATACAAAGTAAGTCTGGGGAAAATTTGTGGCTACGTGAATCTGATATGAGGAGAAAGCTATCATACGACTGAAGAAAGCAGGAGTAGCTTTACTTCTATTTTAAAAAGAGACGGAGGTATATTTCCTTTGCGGACTTTCAGCAAGTATACATATGCATTACACGTCTCGTCTTTGTGCTGCGTTCTTCCCGCGCAATGTTTACTGTGTTGCAAATATACACCAAGTTGAATCATACAAATTAAATCTGGGGAAAATTTGTGGCTACCTGAATCTGATATGAGGAGAAAGCTATCATACGATTTAAAAAAGCAGGAGTAGCTTTACATCTATTTTAAAAAGAGGCAAAGCTATATTTTCTTTCCGGACTTTCAGCAACTATACATATGCATTACATGTCTCGTCTTTGCGCTGCGTTCTTCCCGCGCTATGTTTGCTGTGTTGCAAATATACACCAAGTTGAATCATACCAATTAAATCTGGGGAAAATTTGAGGCTACCTGAATCTGATATGAGGAGAAAGCTATCATACGATTGAAGGAAGCAGGAGTAGCTTTACTTCTATATTAAAAAGAGGCGGAGCTATATTTTCATTGCGGACTTTCAGCAGGTATACATAAGCATTACACGTCTCTTCTTTGTGCTGCGTTCCTCCAGCGCTATGTTTACTCTGTTGCAAATATACATCAAGTTGAATCATACAAACTAAATCTGGGAAAAATTTGTGGCTACCTGAATCTGATATGAGGAGAAAGCTATCATACTATTAAAGGAAGCAGGAGTAGCTTTACTTCCACTTTAAAGGGGCGGAGCTATATTTTCTTTGCGGACTTTCAGCAACTATACATATGCTAACATTCACAGCGCAAGACGAACACGGACACGAGGGGAGACACCACAAAGCGCCGACTTCAACAAAAGTTTATTGCTGTGCGAGCGACTATATATAGTGTACAGCGGACATGCGCAGCAACGAAAAGGTACAATCATTCATGAGCATCTGGTAGCGGCGCCACATCGCAAGCGAACACATCATTTTCTGCACACGACAAAAAAAGGAAAAAACAAAAAGCTAAAAAACCTAAAAAGCAGTACGCGCACAAGAACGTCGAAGCCATAATACTCATTCCGAAATTCGCAAGATATGACGCTCCTTATCACTTAACAGCAATGATGGAGTGCTGACACAGTGATCCCTTTTTTTTGCAATCTCTGCAGCCTCAGCAATCTCCCTGGCTGTTTTGCTTATGTACTTGTGAAGGATGGTGGTTCCTCCCAAAGAAGGACCACGTTCCTTGCACTGTTGGCAATCACGGCAGTGTATGCCGAGATGACGAGATGCCCCGATGAAGCTGTTGTTTTGTGAACAGATTCATCAGATTTCTTGACTTGGGTATTTATTTTTCTGCTAACCATGTGTGCTGGGCTTATGAACCGCGAGGAAACAAACATGTTCTTCCTTTTGGTTCAGCCCACTCAAAACTAGTGAAACGTGCGATTGTTAAGTCATGCTTTTGCAGTGCTCTCGAGAAATCGTGCGAGCATAGACTGGAGTCTGCGTTCCTTAACCAGGTGACCAGGTTGAACAGCTCTGGCTATCCAAGCACACTCTTGTTAGCGGTTGCAGAGAGCTTGCTCAAAGAGAGCAGGGAAGTGGTTCGTAACCAGGACGGAGCTGACAGAGATTGGAGAAAGAATATGACGGTATTGCCGTACATGCACACCATCGCCCACCAGCTCAAAAAAATAGGAAAAAGAGCAGGAGTTCATGTGGTCTTTTCCGCACCTGAGAAACTCTCTTAACTATGCAAAAAGGTGAATTCCGCCGTCTCTGTCAGCAACTCCTGCGCTGTTAGGCACAGGCAGCCATTCGTGAAGTGCGCGAGAAACGTGGTGTACTCGATTCCATTGCCCTGCGGACGAGCCTACATTGGCCAAACAGGCAGGTGCCTCAACGAGAGGCTCATGGAACATAACAACAGCTTCATCGGGGCATCTCGTCATCTCGGCATACACTGCCGTGATTGCCAACAGTGCAAGGAACGTGGTCCTTCTTTGGGAGGAACCACCATCCTTCACAAGTACATAAGCAAAACAGCCAGGGAGATTGCTGAGGCTGCAGAGATTGCAAAAAAAAGGGATCACTGTGTCAGCACTCCATCATTGCTGTTAAGTGATAAGGAGCGTCATATCTTGCGAATTTCGGAATGAGTATTATGGCTTCGACGTTCTTGTGCGCGTACTGCTTTTTAGGTTTTTTAGCTTTTTGTTTTTTCCCTTTTTTTGTCGTGTGCAGAAAATGATGTGTTCGCTTGCGATGTGGCGCCGCTACCAGATGCTCATGAATGATTGTACCTTTTCGTTGCTGCGCATGTCCGCTGTACACCATATATAGTCGCTCGCACAGCAATAAACTTTTGTTGAAGTCGGCGCTTTGTGGTGTCTCCCCTCGTGTCCGTGTTCGTCTTGCGCTGTGAATGTTAGCATGAAGTACCAACTCGCCCAGCAACTGATTTTAAGCAAATACATATGCATTACACGTCTAGTCTTTGTGCTGCATTCTTCTCGCGCTATGTTTACTGTGTTGCAAATGTACACCAAGTTGAATCATACAAATTAAATCTGGGGAAAATATGTGGCTACCTGAATCTGATATAAGGAGAAAGCTATCATACGAATGAAGGGAGCAGGAGTAGCTTTACTTCTATATTAAAAAAAGGCGGAGCTATAATTTCATTGCGGACCTTCAGCAGGTATACATATGCACTACACGTCTCTTCTTTGTGCTGCGTTCTTCCCGCGCTATGTTTACTGTGTTGCAAATATACACCAAGTTGAATCATACAAAGTAAATCTGGGGAAAATTTGTGGCTTCCTGAATCTGATATGAGGAGAAAGGTATCATACGATTTAAAAAAGCAGGAGTAGCTTTACTTCTATTTTAAAAAGAGGCGGAGCTATATTTTCTTAGCGGACTTTCAGCAACTATACATATGCTTTACACGTCCCGTCCTTGTGCTGCGGTCTTCCTGCGCTATGTTTACTGTGTTGCAAATATACACCAAGTTGAATCATACAAATTAAATCTGGGGAAAATTTGTGGCTACATGAATCTGATATGAGGAGAAAGCTATCATACGAATGAAGGAAGCAGGAGTAGCTTTACTTCTATTTTAAAAAGAGGGATAGCTATATTTTCTTTGCGGACTTTCAGCAACTATACATGTGCATTACACGTCTCGTCTTTGTGCTGCGGTCTTCCCGTGCTATGTTTACTGTGTTGCAAATATACACCAAGTTGAATCATACAAATTAAATCTCAGTAAAATTTGTGGCTACCTGAATCTGATATAAGGAGAAAGCGATCATACGATTGAAGGAAGCAGGAGTAGCTTTACTTCTATTTCAAAAAGAGGCGGGGCTATATTTTCTTTGAGGACTTTGAGCAACTATACTTATGCATTACACGTCTCGTCTTTGTGCTGCGTTCTTCCCGCGCTATGTTTACTGTGTTGCCAATATACATCAAGTGGAATCTTACAAATTACATCTGGGGAAAATTTGTGGCTACCTGAATCTGATTTGACGAGAAAGCTATCAAACGACTGAAGGAAGCAGGAGTAGCTTTACTTCTATTTTAAAAAGAGGCGGAGCTATATTTTCTTTGCGGTCTTTCAGCAACTAATCCTATGCATTAAATGTCTCGTCTTTGTGCGGCGTTCTTCCTGCGCTATGTTTGCTGTGTTGCAAATATATATGAAGTTGAATCATACAAACTAAATCTGGGGAAAATTTGTGGCTACATGAATCTGATATGAGGAGAAAGCTATCATACGAATGAAGGAAGCAGGAGTAGCTTTACTTCAATTTTAAAAAGAGATGGAGGTATATTTCCTTTGCGGACTTTCAGCAAGTATACATATGCATTACACGTTTCGTCTTTGTGCTGCGTTCTTCCGGGCTATGTTTACAGTGTTGAAAATATACACTAAGTTGATTCATACAAATTAAATCTGGGGACAATTTGTGGCTACGTGAATCTGATAAAGGAGAAAGCTATCATACGAATGAAGGAAGCAGGAGTAGCTTTACTTCTATTTTAAAAAGAGGCGGAGGTATATTTTCTTTGCGGTCTTTAAGCAACTATGCATATGCATTACACATCTCGTCTTTGTGCTGCGTTCTTCACGCGCTATGTTTGCTGTGTTGCAAATAAGACACGAAGTTGAATCAAAGTAAATCTGGGGAAAATTTGTGGCTACGTGAATCTGATATGAGGAGAAAGCTATCATACGACTGAAGGAAGCAGGAGTAGCTTTACTTCTATTTTAAAAAGAGGCGGAGCTATATTTTCTTTGCGGTCTTTCAGCAACTAATCCTATGCATTAAATGTCTCGTCTTTGTGCGGCGTTCTTCCTGCGCTATGTTTGCTGTGTTGCAAATATATATGAAGTTGAATCGTACAAACTAAATCTGGGGAAAATTTGTGGCTACATGAATCTGATATGAGGAGAAAGCTATCATACGAATGACGGAAGCAGGAGTAGCTTTACTTCAATTTTAAAAAGAGATGGAGGTATATTTCCTTTGCGGACTTTCAGCAAGTATACATATGCATTACACGTTTCGTCTTTGTGCTGCGTTCTTCCGGGCTATGTTTACAGTGTTGAAAATATACACTAAGTTGATTCATACAAATAAATCTGGGGAAAATTTGTGGCTACCTGAATCTGATATGAGGAGAAAGCTATCATACGATTTAAAAAAGCAGGAGTAGCTTTACATCTATTTTAAAAAGAGGCAAAGCGATATTTTCTTTGCGGACTTTCAGCAACTATACATATGCATTACACGTCTCGTCTTTGTGCTGCGGTCTTCCCTCGCTAAGTTTACTGTGTTGCAAATATACACGAAGTTGAATCATACAAAGTAAATCTGGGGAAAATTTGTGGCTACCTGAATCTGATATGAGGAGAAAGTTATACTATTGAAGGAAGCAAGAGCAGCATTACTTCCATTTTAAAAGAGGCGGAGCTATATTTTCTTAGCGGACTTTCAGCAACTATACATATGCATTACACGTCTCGTCTTTGTGCTGCGTTCTTCCGGGCTATGTTTACTGTGTTGCAAATATACACCAAGTTGAATCATACAATTTAAATCTGGGGAAAATTTGTGGCTATCTGAATCTGATATGAGGAGAAAGCTATCATACGATTGGAGGAAGCAGCAGTAGCTTTACTTCTATTTTAAAAAGAGGCGGAGCTATATTTTCTTTGCGGACATTCAGCAAATATACTTATGCATTCAACGTCTCGTCTTTGTGCTGCGTTCTTCCCGCGCTATGTTTACTGTGTTGCAAATATACACCAAGTTGAATCATACAAATTAAATCTGGGGAAAATATGTGGCTACCCGAATATGATGTAAGGAGAAAGCTGTCATACGATTGAAGGAAGCAGGAGTAGCTTTACTTGTATTTTAAAAAAAGGCGGAGCTATATTTTCTTTCCGGACTTTCAGCAACTATGCATATGCATTACACGTCTCGTCTTTGTCTTGCGTTCTTCCCGCGCTATGTTTACTGTGTTGCAAATATACACCAAGTTGAATCATACAAATTAAATCTGGGGAAAATTTGAGGCTACCTGAATCTGATATGAGGAGAAAGGTATCATACGATTTAAGAAAGCAGGAGTAGCTTTACTTCTATTTTAAAAAGAGGCGGAGCTATATTTTCTTTGCGGACTTTCAGCAACTATAAATATGCATTACACGTCTCGTCTTTGTGCTGCGGTCTTCCCGCGCTATGTTTACTGTGTTGCAAATATACACCAAGTTGAATCATACAAACTAAATCTGGGGAAAATTTGTGGCTACCTGAATCTGATATGAGGAGAAAGCTATCATACGATTGAAGGAAGCAGGAGTAGCTTTACTTCTATATTAAAAAGAGGCGGAGCTATATTTTCATTGCGGACTTTCAGCAACTATACATATGCATTACACGTCTAGTCTTTGTGCTGCATTCTTCTCGCGCTATGTTTACTGTGTTGCAAATGTACACCAAGTTGAGTCATACAAATTAAATCTGGGGAAAATATGTGGCTACCTGAATCTGATATAAGGAGAAAGCTATCATACGATTGAAGGAAGCAGGAGTAGCTTTACTTCTATATTAAAAAGAGGCCGAGCTATATTTTCATTGCGGACTTTCAGCAGCTATACATATGCATTACACGTCTCTTCTTTGTGCTGCGTTCTTCCAGCGCTATGTTTACTGTGTTGCAAATATACATCAAGTTGAATCATACAAACTAAATCTGGGGAAAATTTGTGGCTACCTGAATCTGATATGAGGAGAAAGCTATCATACTATTGAAGGAAGCAGGAGTAGCTTTACTTCCATTTTAAAGGGGCGGAGCTATATTTTATTTGCGGACTTTCAGCAACTATACATATGCATTACACGTCTCGTCTTTGTGCTGCGTTCTTCCGGGCTATGTTTACAGTGTTGAAAATATACACCAAGTGGAATCATACAAATTAAATCTGGGGAAAATTTGTGGCTACCTGAATCTGATATGAGGAGAACGCTATCATACGACTGAAGGAAGCAGGAGTAGCTTTACTTCTATTTTAAAAAGAGGCGGAGCTATATTTTCTTTGCGGTCTTTTAGCAACTATGCATATGCATTACATGTCTCGACTTTGCGCTGCGTTCTTCCCGCGCTATGCTTGCTGTGTTGCAAATATACACGAAGTTGAATCATACAAAGTAAATCTGGGGAAAATTTGTGGCTACCTGAATCTGATATGAGGAGAAAGTTATACTATTGAAGGAAGCAGGAGCAGCATTACTTCCATTTTAAAGGGGCGGAGCTATATTTTCTTAGCGGACTTTCAGCAACTATACATATGCATTACACGTCTCGTCTTTGTGCTGCGTTCTTCCGGGCTATGTTTACTGTGTTGCAAATATACACCAAGTTGAATCATACAATTTAAATCTGGGGAAAATTTGTGGCTACCTGAATCTGATATGAGGAGAAAGCTATCATACGATTGGAGGAAGCAGCAGTAGCTTTACTTCTATTTTAAAAAGAGGCGGAGCTATATTTTCTTTGCGGACATTCAGCAAATATACTTATGCATTCAACGTCTCGTCTTTGTGCTGCGTTCTTCCCGCGCTATGTTTACAGTGTTGCAAATATACACCAAGTTGAATCATACAAATTAAATCTGGGGAAAATAAGTGGCTACCCGAATATGATGTAAGGAGAAAGCTGTCATACGATTGAAGGAAGCAGGAGTAGCTTTACTTGTATTTTAA
Source organism: Amblyomma americanum (assembly GCF_052857255.1). Classification (NCBI taxonomy): domain Eukaryota; kingdom Metazoa; phylum Arthropoda; class Arachnida; order Ixodida; family Ixodidae; genus Amblyomma; species Amblyomma americanum. The sequence goes on from NC_135507.1 coordinate 131,373,924, forward strand.
AAAAAGGCGGATCTATATTTCCTTTGCGGACTTTCAGCAAGTATACATATGCATTACACGTCTCGTCTTTGTGCTGCGTTTTTCCCGCGCTATGTTTACTGTGTTGCAAATATACACCAAGTTGAATCATACAAATTAAATCTGGGGAAAATTTGTGGCTACCTGAATCTGATATGAGGAGAAAGCTATCATACGATTTAAAAAAGCAGGAGTAGCTTTACATCTATTTTAAAAAGAGGCAAAGCTATATTTTCTTTGCGGACTTTCAGCAACTATACATATGCATTACACGTCTCGTCTTTGTGCTGCGGTCTTCCCTCGCTAAGTTTACTGTGTTGCAAATATACACCATGTGGAATCATACAAATTAAATCTGGGGAAAATTTGTGGCTACCTGAATCTGATATGAGGAGAAAGCTATCATACGACTGAAGGAAGCAGGAGTAGCTTTACTTCTATTTTAAAAAGAGGCGGAGCTATATTTTCTTTGCGGTCTTTTAGCAACTATGCATATGCATTACATGTCTCGACCTTGCGCTGCGTTCTTCCCGCGCTATGTTTGCTGTGTTGCAAATATACACGAAGTTGAATCATACAAAGTAAATCTGGGGAAAATTTGTTGCTTCCCCGAATCTGATATGAGGAGAAAGTTATACTATTGAAGGAAGCAGGAGCAGCATTACTTCCATTTTAAAGGGGCGGAGCTATATTTTCTTAGCGGACTTTCAGCAACTATACATATGCATTACACGTCTCGTCTTTGTGCTGCGTTCTTCCGGGCTATGTTTACTGTGTTGCAAATATACACCAAGTTGAATCATACAATTTAAATCTCTGGGAAAATTTGTGGCTATCTGAATCTGATATGAGGAGAAAGCTATCATACGATTGGAGGAAGCAGCAGTAGCTTTACTTCTATTTTAAAAAGAGGCGGAGCTATATTTTCTTTGCGGACATTCAGCAAATATACTTATGCATTCAACGTCTCGTCTTTGTGCTGCGTTCTTCCCGCGCTATGTTTACTGTGTTGCAAATATACACCAAGTTGAATCATACAAATTAAATCTGGGGAAAATATGTGGCTACCCGAATATGATGTAAGGAGAAAGCTGTCATACGATTGAAGGAAGCAGGAGTAGCTTTACTTGTATTTTAAAAAAAGGCGGAGCTATATTTTCTTTCCGGACTTTCAGCAACTATGCATATGCATTACACGTCTCGTCTTTGTCTTGCGTTCTTCCCGCGCTATGTTTACTGTGTTGCAAATATACACCAAGTTGAATCATACAAATTAAATCTGGGGAAAATTTGAGGCTACCTGAATCTCATATGAGGAGAAAGGTATCATACGATTTAAAAAAGCAGGAGTAGCTTTACTTCTATTTTAAAAAGAGGCGGAGCTATATTTTCTTTGCGGACTTTCAGCAACTATAAATATGCATTACACGTCTCGTCTTTGTGCTGCGTTCTTCCAGCGCTATGTTTACTGTGTTGCAAATATACATCAAGTTGAATCATACAAACTAAATCTGGGGAAAATTTGTGGCTACCTGAATCTGATATGAGGAGAAAGCTATCATACTATTGAAGGAAGCAGGAGTAGCTTTACTTCTATTTTAAAGGGGCGGAGCTATATTTTATTTTCGGACTTTCAGCAACTATACATATGGATTACACGTCTCGTCTTTGTGCTGCGTTCTTCCGGGCTATGTTTACAGTGTTGAAAATATACACTAAGTTGATTCATACAAATTAAATCTGGGGACAATTTGTGGCTACGTGAATCTGATATGAGGAGAAAGCTATCATACAAATAAAGGAAGCAGGAGTAGCTTTACTTCTATTTTAAAAAGAGACGGAGGTATATTTCCTTTGCGGACTTTCAGCAAGTATACATATGCATTACACGTCTCGTCTTTGTGCTGCGTTCTTCCGGGCTATGTTTACAGTGTTGAAAATATACACTAAGTTGAATCATACAAAGTAAATCTGGGGAAAATTTGTGGCTACGTGAATCTGATATGAGGAGAAAGCTATCATACGACTGAAGGAAGCAGGAGTAGCTTTACTTCTATTTTAAAAAGAGACGGAGGTATATTTGCTTTGCGGACTTTCAGCAAGAATACATATGCATTACACGTCTCGTCTTTGTGCTGCGTTCTTCCCGCGCTATGTTTACTGTGTTGCAAATATACACCAAGTTGAATCATACAAATTAAATCTGGGGAAAATTTGTGGCTACCTGAATCTGATATGAGGAGAAAGCTATCATACGATATAAAAAAGCAGGAGTAGCTTTACATCTATTTTAAAAAGAGGCAAAGCTATATTTTCTTTGCGGACTTTCAGCAACTATACATATGCATTACACGTCTCGTCTTTGTACTGCGGTCTTCCCTCGCTAAGTTTACTGTGTTGCAAATATACACCAAGTGGAATCATACAAATTAAATCTGGAGAAAATTTGTGGCTACCTGAATCTGATATGAGGAGAAAGCTATCATACGATTGAAGGAAGCAGGAGTAGCTTTACTTCTATTTTAAAAAGAGGCGGAGCTATATTTTCTTTGCGGTCTTTTAGCAACTATGCATACGCATTACATGTCTCGTCTTTGCGCTGCGTTCTTCCCGCGCTATGTTTGCTGTGTTGCAAATATACACGAAGTTGAATCATACAAAGTAAATCTGGGGAATATTTGTGGCTACCTGAATCTGATATGAGGAGAAAGCTATCATACGACTGAAGGAAGCAGGAGTAGCTTTACTTCTATTTTAAAAAGAGGCGGAGTTATATTTTCTTTGCGGTCTTTGAGCAACTATGCATATGCATTACACGTCTCGTCTTTGTGCTGCGTTCTTCCGGGCTATGTTTACTGTGTTGCAAATATACACCAAGTTGATTCATACAAAAATAAATCTGGGGAAATTTTGTGGCTACCTGAATCTGATATGAGGAGAAAGGTATCATACGATTGGAGGAAGCAGCAGTAGCTTTACTTCTATTTTAAAAAGAGGCGGAGCTATATTTTCTTTGCGGACATTCAGCAAATATACTTACGCATTCAACGTCTCGTCTTTGTGCTGCGTTCTTCCCGCGCTATGTTTACTGTGTTGCAAATATACACCAAGTTGAATCATACAAATTAAATCTGGGGAAAATAAGTGGCTACCCGAATATGATGTAAGGAGAAAGCTGTCATACGATTGAAGGAAGCAGGAGTAGCTTTACTTGTATTTTAAAAAAAGGCGGAGCTATATTTCCTTTCCGGACTTTCAGCAACTATGCATATGCATTACACGTCTCGTCTTTGTCTTGCGTTCTTCCCGCGCTATGTTTACTGTGTTGCAAATATACACCAAGTTGAATCATACAAATTAAATCTGGAGAAAATTTGAGGCTACCTGAATCTGATATGAGGAGAAAGGTATCATACGATTTAAAAAAGCAGGAGTAGCTTTACTTCTATTTTATAAAGAGGCGGAGCTATATTTTCTTTGCGGACTTTCAGCAACTATAAATATGCATTAAACGTCTCGTCTTTGTGCTGCGGTCTTCCCGCGCTATGTTTACTGTGTTGCAAATATACACCAAGTTGAATCATACAAACTAAATCTGGGGAAAATTTGTGGCTACCTGAATTTGATATGAGGAGAAAGCGATCATACTATTGAAGGAAGCAGGAGTAGCTTTACTTCCATTTTAAAGGGGCGGAGATATATTTTATTTGCGGACTTTCAGCAACTATACATATGCATTACACGTCTCGTCTTTGTGCTGCGTTCTTCCGGGCTATCTTTGCAGTGTTGCAAATATACACCAAGTTGATTCATACAAATTAAATCTGGGGAAAATTTGTGGCTACCTGAATCTGATATGAGGAGAAAGCTATCATACGATTGGAGGAAGCAGGAGTAGCTTTACTTCTATGTTAAAAAGAGGCGGAGCTATATTTTCTTTGCGGTCTTTCACCAACTATACCTATGCATTACACGTCTCGTCTTTGTGCTGCGTTCTTCCCGCGCTATGTTCACGGTGTTGCAAATATACACCAAGTTGAATCATACAAATTAAATCTGGGGAAAATATGTGGCTACCTGAATATGAAGTAAGGAGAAAGCTGTCATACGATTGAAGGAAGCAGGAGTAGCTTTACTTGTATTTTAAAAAAGGCGGAGCTATATTTTCTTTGCGGACTTTCAGCAACTATACATATGCATTACACGTCTCGTCTTTGTCTTGCGTTCTTCCCGCGCTATGTTTACTGTGTTGCAAATATACACCAAGTCGAATCATACAAATTAAATCTGGGGAATATTTGTGGCTACCTGAATCTGATATGAGGAGAAAGCTATCAAACGATTGGAGGAAGCAGGAGTAGCTTTATTTCTATTTTAAAAAGAGGCGGAGCTATATTTTCTTTGCGGACTTTCAGCAACTATACCAATGCATTACACGTCTCGTCTTTCTGCTGCGTTCTAACCGCGCTATATTTACTGTGTTGCAAATATGCACCAAGTTGAATCATACAAATTAAATCTGGGGAAAATGTGTGGCTACCTGAATCAGATATGAGGAGAAGGCTATCAAACGATTGGAGGAAGCAGGAGTAGCTTTATTTCTATTTTAAAAAGAGGCGGAGCTATATTTTCATTGCGGACTTTCAGCAACTATACATATGCATTGCACGTCTCATCTTTGTCCTGCGTTATTCCCGCGCTATGTTTACTGTGTTGCAAATATACACCAAGTTGATTCATACAAAAATAAATCTGGGGAAAACTCTGGCTACCTGAATCTGATATGAGGAGAAAGCTATCATACGATTGGAGGAAGCATGAGTAGCTTTACTTCCATTTTAAAAAGAGGCGGAGCTATATTTTCTTTGCGGACTTTCAGCAAATATACTTATGCATTCAACGTCTCTTCTTTGTGCTGCGTTCTTCCCGCGCTATGTTTACTGTGTTGCAAATATACACCAAGTTGAATCATACAAATTAAATTTGGGGAAAATTTGTGGCTACCTGAATCTGATATGAGGAGAAAGCCATCATAGGATTGAAGGAAGCAGGAGTAGCTTTACTTCTATTTTAAAAAGAGGCGGAGCTATATTTTCTTAGCGGACTTTCAGCAGGTATACATATGCATTACACGTCTCTTCTTTGTGCTGCATTCTTCGCGCGCTATGTTTACTGTGTTGCAAATATACACCAAGTTGAATCATACAAACTAAATCTGGGGAAAATTTGTGGCTACCTGAATCTGATATGAGGAGAAAGCTATCATACGATTGAAGGAAGCAGGAGTAGCTTTACTTCTATATTAAAAAGAGGCGGAGCTATATTTTCTTTGCGGACTTTCAGCAACTATACATATGCATTACACGTCTTGTCTTTGTGCTGCATTCTTCGCGCGCTATGTTTACTGTGCTGTAAATATACACCAAGTTGAATCATACAAAATAAATCTGGGGAAAATTTGTGGCTACGTGAATCTGATATGAGGAGAAAGCTATCATAGGATTGGAGGAAGCAGGAGTAGCTTTACTTCCATTTTATAGGGGCGGAGCCATATTTGCTTTGCGGACTTTCAGCAACTATACATATGCTTTTCACGTCTCTTCTTTGTGCTGCGTTCTTCCGGGCTATGTTTACTGTGTTGCAAATAATACACGAAGTTGAATCATACAAAGTAAATCTGGGGAAAATTTGTGGCTACGTGAATCTGATATGAGGAGAAAGCTATCATACGACTGAAGGAAGCAGGAGTAGCTTTACTTCTATTTTAAAAAGAGACGGAGGTATATTTCCTTTGCGGACTTTCAGCAAGTATACATATGCATTACACGTCTCTTCTTTTTGCTGCGTTCTGCCCGCGCTATGTTTACTGTGTTGCAAATATACACCAAGTTGAATCATACAAACTAAATCTGGGGAAAATTTGTGGCTACCTGAATCTGATATGAGGAGAAAGCTATCATACGATATAAAAAAGCAGGAGTAGCTTTACATCTATTTTAAAAAGAGGCAAAGCTATATTTTCTTTGCGGACTTTCAGCAACTATACATATGCATTACACGTCTCGTCTTTGTACTGCGGTCTTCCCTCGCTAAGTTTACTGTGTTGCAAATATACACCAAGTGGAATCATACAAATTAAATCTGGAGAAAATTTGTGGCTACCTGAATCTGATATGAGGAGAAAGCTATCATACGATTGAAGGAAGCAGGAGTAGCTTTACTTCTATTTTAAAAAGAGGCGGAGCTATATTTTCTTTGCGGTCTTTTAGCAACTATGCATACGCATTACATGTCTCGTCTTTGCGCTGCGTTCTTCCCGCGCTATGTTTGCTGTGTTGCAAATATACACGAAGTTGAATCATACAAAGTAAATCTGGGGAATATTTGTGGCTACCTGAATCTGATATGAGGAGAAAGCTATCATACGATTGAAGGAAGCAGGAGTAGCTTTACTTCTATTTTAAAAAGAGGCGGAGCTATATTTTCTTTGCGGTCTTTGAGCAACTATGCATATGCATTACACGTCTCGTCTTTGTGCTGCGTTCTTCCGGGCTATGTTTACTGTGTTGCAAATATACACCAAGTTGATTCATACAAAAATAAATCTGGGGAAATTTTGTGGCTACCTGAATCTGATATGAGGAGAAAGGTATCATACGATTGGAGGAAGCAGCAGTAGCTTTACTTCTATTTTAAAAAGAGGCGGAGCTATATTTTCTTTGCGGACATTCAGCAAATATACTTACGCATTCAACGTCTCGTCTTTGTGCTGCGTTCTTCCCGCGCTATGTTTACTGTGTTGCAAATATACACCAAGTTGAATCATACAAATTAAATCTGGGGAAAATAAGTGGCTACCCGAATATGATGTAAGGAGAAAGCTGTCATACGATTGAAGGAAGCAGGAGTAGCTTTACTTGTATTTTAAAAAAAGGCGGAGCTATATTTCCTTTCCGGACTTTCAGCAACTATGCATATGCATTACACGTCTCGTCTTTGTCTTGCGTTCTTCCCGCGCTATGTTTACTGTGTTGCAAATATACACCAAGTTGAATCATACAAATTAAATCTGGGGAAAATTTGAGGCTACCTGAATCTGATATGAGGAGAAAGGTATCATACGATTTAAAAAAGCAGGAGTAGCTTTACTTCTATTTTATAAAGAGGCGGAGCTATATTTTCTTTGCGGACTTTCAGCAACTATAAATATGCATTACACGTCTCGTCTTTGTGCTGCGGTCTTCCCGCGCTATGTTTACTGTGTTGCAAATATACACCAAGTTGAATCATACAAACTAAATCTGGGGAAAATTTGTGGCTACCTGAATTTGATATGAGGAGAAAGCGATCATACTATTGAAGGAAGCAGGAGTAGCTTTACTTCCATTTTAAAGGGGCGGAGATATATTTTATTTGCGGACTTTCAGCAACTATACATATGCATTACACGTCTCGTCTTTGTGCTGCGTTCTTCCGGGCTATCTTTGCAGTGTTGCAAATATACACCAAGTTGATTCATACAAATTAAATCTGGGGACAATTTGTGGCTACCTGAATATGATGTAAGGAGAAAGCTATCATACGATTGGAGGAAGCAGGAGTAGCTTTACTTCTATGTTAAAAAGAGGCGGAGCTATATTTTCTTTGCGGTCTTTCACCAACTATACCTATGCATTACACGTCTCGTCTTTGTGCTGCGTTCTTCCCGCGCTATGTTCACGGTGTTGCAAATATACACCAAGTTGAATCATACAAATTAAATCTGGGGAAAATATGTGGCTACCTGAATATGAAGTAAGGAGAAAGCTGTCATACGATTGAAGGAAGCAGGAGTAGCTTTACTTGTATTTTAAAAAAGGCGGAGCTATATTTTCTTTGCGGACTTTCAGCAACTATACATATGCATTACACGTCTCGTCTTTGTCTTGCGTTCTTCCCGCGCTATGTTTACTGTGTTGCAAATATACACCAAGTCGAATCATACAAATTAAATCTGGGGAAAATTTGTGGCTACCTGAATTTGATATGAGGAGAAAGCGATCATACTATTGAAGGAAGCAGGAGTAGCTTTACTTCCATTTTAAAGGGGCGGAGATATATTTTATTTGCGGACTTTCAGCAACTATACATATGCATTACACGTCTCGTCTTTGTGCTGCGTTCTTCCGGGCTATCTTTGCAGTGTTGCAAATATACACCAAGTTGATTCATACAAATTAAATCTGGGGAAAATAAGTGGCTACCCGAATATGATGTAAGGAGAAAGCTATCATACGATTGGAGGAAGCAGGAGTAGCTTTACTTCTATGTTAAAAAGAGGCGGAGCTATATTTTCTTTGCGGTCTTTCACCAACTATACCTATGCATTACACGTCTCGTCTTTGTGCTGCGTTCTTCCCGCGCTATGTTCACGGTGTTGCAAATATACACCAAGTTGAATCATACAAATTAAATCTGGGGAAAATATGTGGCTACCTGAATATGAAGTAAGGAGAAAGCTGTCATACGATTGAAGGAAGCAGGAGTAGCTTTACTTGTATTTTAAAAAAGGCGGAGCTATATTTTCTTTGCGGACTTTCAGCAACTATACATATGCATTACACGTCTCGTCTTTGTCTTGCGTTCTTCCCGCGCTATGTTTACTGTGTTGCAAATATACACCAAGTCGAATCATACAAATTAAATCTGGGGAATATTTGTGGCTACCTGAATCTGATATGAGGAGAAAGCTATCAAACGATTGGAGGAAGCAGGAGTAGCTTTATTTCTATTTTAAAAAGAGGCGGAGCTATATTTTCTTTGCGGACTTTCAGCAACTATACCAATGCATTACACGTCTCGTCTTTCTGCTGCGTTCTAACCGCGCTATATTTACTGTGTTGCAAATATGCACCAAGTTGAATCATACAAATTAAATCTGGGGAAAATGTGTGGCTACCTGAATCAGATATGAGGAGAAGGCTATCAAACGATTGGAGGAAGCAGGAGTAGCTTTATTTCTATTTTAAAAAGAGGCGGAGCTATATTTTCATTGCGGACTTTCAGCAACTATACATATGCATTGCACGTCTCATCTTTGTCCTGCGTTATTCCCGCGCTATGTTTACTGTGTTGCAAATATACACCAAGTTGATTCATACAAAAATAAATCTGGGGAAAACTCTGGCTACCTGAATCTGATATGAGGAGAAAGCTATCATACGATTGGAGGAAGCATGAGTAGCTTTACTTCCATTTTAAAAAGAGGCGGAGCTATATTTTCTTTGCGGACTTTCAGCAAATATACTTATGCATTCAACGTCTCTTCTTTGTGCTGCGTTCTTCCCGCGCTATGTTTACTGTGTTGCAAATATACACCAAGTTGAATCATACAAATTAAAGTTGGGGAAAATTTGTGGCTACCTGAATCTGATATGAGGAGAAAGCCATCATAGGATTGAAGGAAGCAGGAGTAGCTTTACTTCTATTTTAAAAAGAGGCGGAGCTATATTTTCTTAGCGGACTTTCAGCAGGTATACATATGCATTACACGTCTCTTCTTTGTGCTGCATTCTTCGCGCGCTTTGTTTACTGTGTTGCAAATATACACCAAGTTGAATCATACAAACTAAATCTGGGGAAAATTTGTGGCTACCTGAATCTGATATGAGGAGAAAGCTATCGTACGATTGAAGGAAGCAGGAGTAGCTTTACTTCTATATTAAAAAGAGGCGGAGCTATATTTTCATTGCGGACTTTCAGCAGGTATACATATGCATTACACGTCTCTTCTTTGTGCTGCGTTCTTCCAGCGCTATGTTTACTGTGTTGCAAATATACATCAAGTTAAATCATACAAACTAAATCTGGGGAAAATTTGTGGCTACCTGAATCTGATGTGAGGAGAAAGCGATCATACTATTGAAGGAAGCAGGAGTAGCTTTACTTCCATTTTAAAGGGGCGGAGATATATTTTATTTGCGGATTTTCAGCAACTATACATATGCATTACACGTCTCGTCTTTGTGCTGCGTTCTTCCGGGCTATGTTTACAGTGTTGAAAATATACACTAAGTTGATTCATACAAATTAAATCTGGGGACAATTTGTGGCTACGTGAATCTGATATGAGGAGAAAGCTATCATACAAATGAAGGAAGCAGGAGTAGCTTTACTTCTATTTTAAAAAGAGACGGAGGTATATTTCCTTTGCGGACTTTCAGCAAGTATACATATGCATTGCACGTCTCATCTTTGACCTGCGTTATTCCCGCGCTATGTTTACTGTGTTGCAAATATACACCAAGTTGATTCATACAAAAATAAATCTGGGGAAAACTCTGGCTACCTGAATCTGATATGAGGAGAAAGCTATCATACGATTGGAGGAAGCATGAGTAGCTTTACTTCTATTTTAAAAAGAGGCGGAGCTATATTTTCTTTGCGGACTTTCAGCAAATATACTTATGCATTCAACGTCTCTTCTTTGTGCTGCGTTCTTCCCGCGCTATGTTTACTGTGTTGCAAATATACACCAAGTTGAATCATACAAATTAAATTTGGGGAAAATTTGTGGCTACCTGAATCTGATATGAGGAGAAAGCCATCATAGGATTGAAGGAAGCAGGAGTAGCTTTACTTCTATTTTAAAAAGAGGCGGAGCTATATTTTCTTAGCGGACTTTCAGCAGGTATACATATGCATTACACGTCTCTTCTTTGTGCTGCGTTCTGCCCGCGCTAAGTTTACTGTGTTGCAAATAAACACCAAGTTGAATCATACAAACTAAATCTGGGGAAAATTTGTGGCTACCTGAATCAGATATGAGGAGAAAGCTATCAAACGATTGGAGGAAGCAGGAGTAGCTTTATTTCTATTTTAAAAAGAGGCGGAGCTATATTTTCATTGCGGACTTTCAGCAACTATACATATGCATTGCACGTCTCATCTTTGTCCTGCGTTATTCCCGCGCTATGTTTACTGTGTTGCAAATATACACCAAGTTGAATCATACAAACTAAATCTGGGGAAAATCTGTGGCTACCTGAATCTGATATGAGGAGAAAGCTATCATACGATTGAAGGAAGCAGGAGTAGCTTTACTTCTATATTAAAAAGAGGCGGAGCTATATTTTCATTGCGGACTTTCAGCAACTATACATATGCATTACACGTCTAGTCTTTGTGCTGCATTCTTGTCGCGCTATGTTTACTGTGTTGCAAATGTACACCAAGTTGAATCATACAAATTAAATCTGGGGAAAATTTGTGGCTACCTGAATCTGATATGAGGAGAAAGCTATCATATCATTTAAAAAAGCAGGAGTAGCTTTACTTCTATTTTAAAAAGAGGCAAAGCTATATTATCTTTGCGGACTTTCAGCAACTATACATATGCATTACACGTCTCGTCTTTGTGCTGCGGTCTTCCCGCGCTATGTTTACTGTGTTGCAAATATACACCACGTTGAATCATACAAATTAAATCTCGGGAAAATTTGTGGCTACCTGAATCTGATATAAGAAGAAAGCGATCATACGATTGAAGGAAGCAGTAGCTTTACTTCTATAATAAAATGATGCGGAGCTATATTTTCATTGCGGACTTTTAGCAGGTATACATAAGCATTACACGTCTCTTCTTTGTGCTGCGTTCTTCCAGCGCTATGTTTACTGTGTTGCAAATATACATCAAGTTGAATCATACAAACTAAATTTGGGGAAAATTTGTGGCTACCTGAATCTGATATGAGGAGAAAGCTATCATACTATTAAAGGAAGCAGGAGTAGCTTTACTTCCACTTTAAAGGGGCGCAGCTATATTTTCTTTGCGGACTTTCAGCAACTGTACATATGCATTACACGTCTCGTCTTTGTGCTGCGTTCTTCCGGGCTATCTTTACAGTGTTGCAAATATACACCAAGTTGATTCAAACAAATTAAATATGGGGAAAATTTGTGGCTACCTGAATCTGATATGAGGAGAAAGCTATCATACGATTGGGGGAAGCAGGAGTAGCTTTACTTCCATTTTAAAAATAGGCGGAGCTATATTTTCTTTGCAGACTTTCAGCAGCTATACCTATGCATTACACGTCTCGTCTTTGTGCTGCGGTCTTCCCTCGCTAAGTTTACTGTGTTGCAAATATACACCAAGTGGAATCATACAAATTAAATCTGGGGAAAATTTGTGGCTACCTGAATCTGATATGAGGAGAAAGCTATCATAGGATTGGAGGAAGCAGGAGTAGCTTTACTTCCATTTTATTAGGGCGGAGCCATATTTGCTTTGCGGACTTTCAGCAACTATACATATGCTTTTCACGTCTCTTCTTTGTGCTGCGTTCTTCCGGGCTATGTTTACTGTGTTGGAAATATACGCCAAGTTGAATCATACAAATAAATCTGGGGAAAATTTGTGGCTACCTGAATCAGATATGAGGAGAAAGCTATCAAACGATTGGAGGAAGCAGGAGTAGCTTTATTTCTATTTTAAAAAGAGGCGGAGCTATATTTTCTTTGCGGAATTTCAGCAACTATACCAATGCATTACACGTCTCGTCTTTCTGCAGCGTTCTAACCGCGCTATATTTACTGTGTTGCAAATATACACCACGTTGAATCATACAAAAAAATAATTCTGGGGAAAATTTGAGGCTACCTGAATCCGATATGAGGAGAAAGCGATCATATGATTGACGGAAGCAGGAGTAGCTTTACTTCTATTTTAAAAAGAGGCGGGGCTATATTGTCATTGAGGACTTTGAGCAGGTATACTTATGCATTACACGTCTCGTCTTTGTGCTGCGGTCTTCCCGCGCTATGTTTACTGTGTTGCAAATATACACCACGTTGAATCATACAAAAAAATAATTCTGGGGAAAATTTGAGGCTACCTGAATCCGATATGAGGAGAAAGCGATCATATGATTGACGGAAGCAGGAGAAGCTTTACTTCTATTTTAAAAAGAGGCGGGGCTATATTGTCATTGAGGACTTTGAGCAGCTATACTTATGCATTACACGTCTCGTCTTTGTGCTGCGTTCTTCCCGCGCTATGTTTACTGTGTTGCCAATATACACCAAGTTGAATCTTACAAATTAAATCTGGGGAAAATTTGTGGCTACCTGAATCTGATATGAGGAGAAAGCTATCATATCATTTAAAAAGCAGGAGTAGCTTTACTTCTATTTTAAAAAGAGGCAAAGCTATATTATTTTTGCGGACTTTGAGCAACTATACTTATGCAACACGTCTCGTCTTTGTGCTGCGTTCTTCCCGCGCTATGTTTACTGTGTTGCCAATATACATGAAGTTGAATCTTACAAATTACATCTGGGGAAAATTTGTGGCTACCTGAATCTTATTTGACGAGAAAGCTATCATACGACTGAAGGAAGTAGGAGTAGCTTTACTTCTATTTTAAAAAGAGGCGGAGCTATATGTTCCTTGCGGTCTTTCAGCAACTAATCCTATGCATTAAATGTCTTGTCTTTGTGCGGCGTTCTTCCTGCGCTATGTTTGCTGTGTTGCAAATATACATGAAGTTGAATGATACAAACTAAATCTGGGGAAAATTTGTGGCTACATGAATCTGATATGAGGAGAAAGCTATCATACGAATGAAGGAAGCAGGAGTAGCTTTACTTCAATTTTAAAAAGAGATGGAGGTATATTTCCTTTGCGGACTTTCAGCAAGTTTACATATGCATTACACGTTTCTTCTTTGTGCTGCGTTCTTCCGGGCTATGTTTACAGTGTTCAAAATATACACTAAGTTGATTCATACAAATTAAATCTGGGGACAATTTGTGGCTACGTGAATCTGATATGAGGAGAAAGCTATCATACGAATGAAGGAAGCAGGAGTAGCTTTACTTCTATTTTAAAAAGAGACGGAGGTATATTTCCTTTGCGGACTTTCAGCAAGTATACATATGCATTACACGTCTCGTCTTTGTGCTGCGTTCTTCCCGCGCTATGTTTACTGTGTTGCAAATATACACCAAGTTGAATCATACAAATTAAATCTTGGGAAAATTTGTGGCTACCTGAATCTGATATGAGGAGAAAGCTATCATACGATTTAAAAAAGCAGGAGTAGCTTTACATCTATTTTAAAAAGAGGCAAAGCTATATTTTCTTTGCGGACTTTCAGCACCAATGCATATGCATTACACGTCTCGTCTTTGTCTTGCGTTCTTCCCGCGCTATGTTTACTGTGTTGCAAATATACACCAAGTCGAATCATACAAATTAAATCTGGGGAATATTTGTGGCTACCTGAATCTGATATGAGGAGAAAGCTATCAAACGATTGGAGGAAGCAGGAGTAGCTTTATTTCTATTTTAAAAAGAGGCGGAGCTATATTTTCTTTGCGGACTTTCAGCAACTATACCAATGCATTACACGTCTCGTCTTTCTGCTGCGTTCTAACCGCGCTATATTTACTGTGTTGCAAATATGCACCAAGTTGAATCATACAAATTAAATCTGGGGAAAATGTGTGGCTACCTGAATCAGATATGAGGAGAAGGCTATCAAACGATTGGAGGAAGCAGGAGTAGCTTTATTTCTATTTTAAAAAGAGGCGGAGCTATATTTTCATTGCGGACTTTCAGCAACTATACATATGCATTGCACGTCTCATCTTTGTCCTGCGTTATTCCCGCGCTATGTTTACTGTGTTGCAAATATACACCAAGTTGATTCATACAAAAATAAATCTGGGGAAAACTCTGGCTACCTGAATCTGATATGAGGAGAAAGCTATCATACGATTGGAGGAAGCATGAGTAGCTTTACTTCCATTTTAAAAAGAGGCGGAGCTATATTTTCTTTGCGGACTTTCAGCAAATATACTTATGCATTCAACGTCTCTTCTTTGTGCTGCGTTCTTCCCGCGCTATGTTTACTGTGTTGCAAATATACACCAAGTTGAATCATACAAATTAAATTTGGGGAAAATTTGTGGCTACCTGAATCTGATATGAGGAGAAAGCCATCATAGGATTGAAGGAAGCAGGAGTAGCTTTACTTCTATTTTAAAAAGAGGCGGAGCTATATTTTCTTAGCGGACTTTCAGCAGGTATACATATGCATTACACGTCTCTTCTTTGTGCTGCGTTCTGCCCGCGCTATGTTTACTGTGTTGCAAATATACACCAAGTTGAATCATACAAACTAAATCTGGGGAAAATTTGTGGCTACCTGAATCTGATATGAGGAGAAAGCTATCATACGATTGAAGGAAGCAGGAGTAGCTTTACTTCTATATTAAAAAGAGGAGGAGCTATATTTTCTTTGCGGACTTTCAGCAACTATACATATGCATTACACGTCTTGTCTTTGTGCTGCATTCTTCGCGCGCTATGTTTACTGTGCTGTAAATATACACCAAGTTGAATCATACAAAATAAATCTGGGGAAAATTTGTGGCTACGTGAATCTGATATGAGGAGAAAGCTATCATATGATTGGAGGAAGCAGGAGTAGCTTTACTTCCATTTTATAGGGGCGGAGCCATATTTGCTTTGCGGACTTTCAGCAACTATACATATGCTTTTCACGTCTCTTCTTTGTGCTGCGTTCTTCCGGGCTATGTTTACTGTGTTGCAAATATACGCCAAGTTGAATCATACAAATTAATCTGGGGAAAATTTTTGGCTACCTGAATCAGATATGAGGAGAAAGCTATCAAACGATTGGAGGAAGCAGCAGTAGCTTTACTTTTATTTTAAAAAGAGGCGGAGCTATATTTTCTTAGCGGACTTTCAGCAGGTATACTTATGCATTACACGTCTCTTCTTTTTGCTGCGTTCTGCCCGCGCTATGTTTACTGTGTTGCAAATATACACCAAGTTGAATCATACAAACTAAATCTGGGGAAAATTTGTGGCTACCTGAATCTGATATAAGGAGAAAGCTATCATACGATTTAAAAAAGCAGGAGTAGCTTTACATCTATTTTAAAAAGAGGCAAAGCTATATTTTCTTTGCGGACTTTCAGCAACTATACATATGCATTACACGTCTCGTCTTTGTGCTGCGGTCTTCCCTCGCTAAGTTTACTGTGTTGCAAATATACACCAAGTGGAATCATACAAATTAAATCTGGGGAAAATTTGTGGCTACCTGAATCTGATATGAGGAGAAAGCTATCATAGGATTGGAGGAAGCAGGAGTAGCTTTACTTCCATTTTATAGGGGCGGAGCCATATTTGCTTTGCGGACTTTCAGCAACTATACATATGCTTTTCACGTCTCTTCTTTGTGCTGCGTTCTTCCGGGCTATGTTTACTGTGTTGGAAATATACGCCAAGTTGAATCATACAAATAAATCTGGGGAAAATTTGTGGCTACCTGAATCAGATATGAGGAGAAAGCTATCAAACGATTGGAGGAAGCAGGAGTAGCTTTATTTCTATTTTAAAAAGAGGCGGAGCTATATTTTCTTTGCGGACTTTCAGCAACTATACCAATGCATTACACGTCTCGTCTTTCTGCAGCGTTCTAACCGCGCTATATTTACTGTGTTGCAAATATACACCACGTTGAATCATACAAAAAAATAATTCTGGGGAAAATTTGAGGCTACCTGAATCCGATATGAGGAGAAAGCGATCATATGATTGACGGAAGCAGGAGTAGCTTTACTTCCATTTTAAAAATAGGCGGAGCTATATTTTCTTTGCAGACTTTCAGCAGCTATACCTATGCATTACACGTCTCGTCTTTGTGCTGCGGTCTTCCCTCGCTAAGTTTACTGTGTTGCAAATATACACCAAGTGGAATCATACAAATTAAATCTGGGGAAAATTTGTGGCTACCTGAATCTGATATGAGGAGAAAGCTATCATAGGATTGGAGGAAGCAGGAGTAGCTTTACTTCCATTTTATTAGGGCGGAGCCATATTTGCTTTGCGGACTTTCAGCAACTATACATATGCTTTTCACGTCTCTTCTTTGTGCTGCGTTCTTCCGGGCTATGTTTACTGTGTTGGAAATATACGCCAAGTTGAATCATACAAATAAATCTGGGGAAAATTTGTGGCTACCTGAATCAGATATGAGGAGAAAGCTATCAAACGATTGGAGGAAGCAGGAGTAGCTTTATTTCTATTTTAAAAAGAGGCGGAGCTATATTTTCTTTGCGGAATTTCAGCAACTATACCAATGCATTACACGTCTCGTCTTTCTGCAGCGTTCTAACCGCGCTATATTTACTGTGTTGCAAATATACACCACGTTGAATCATACAAAAAAATAATTCTGGGGAAAATTTGAGGCTACCTGAATCCGATATGAGGAGAAAGCGATCATATGATTGACGGAAGCAGGAGTAGCTTTACTTCTATTTTAAAAAGAGGCGGGGCTATATTGTCATTGAGGACTTTGAGCAGGTATACTTATGCATTACACGTCTCGTCTTTGTGCTGCGGTCTTCCCGCGCTATGTTTACTGTGTTGCAAATATACACCACGTTGAATCATACAAAAAAATAATTCTGGGGAAAATTTGAGGCTACCTGAATCCGATATGAGGAGAAAGCGATCATATGATTGACGGAAGCAGGAGAAGCTTTACTTCTATTTTAAAAAGAGGCGGGGCTATATTGTCATTGAGGACTTTGAGCAGCTATACTTATGCATTACACGTCTCGTCTTTGTGCTGCGTTCTTCCCGCGCTATGTTTACTGTGTTGCCAATATACACCAAGTTGAATCTTACAAATTAAATCTGGGGAAAATTTGTGGCTACCTGAATCTGATATGAGGAGAAAGCTATCATATCATTTAAAAAGCAGGAGTAGCTTTACTTCTATTTTAAAAAGAGGCAAAGCTATATTATTTTTGCGGACTTTGAGCAACTATACTTATGCAACACGTCTCGTCTTTGTGCTGCGTTCTTCCCGCGCTATGTTTACTGTGTTGCCAATATACATGAAGTTGAATCTTACAAATTACATCTGGGGAAAATTTGTGGCTACCTGAATCTTATTTGACGAGAAAGCTATCATACGACTGAAGGAAGTAGGAGTAGCTTTACTTCTATTTTAAAAAGAGGCGGAGCTATATGTTCCTTGCGGTCTTTCAGCAACTAATCCTATGCATTAAATGTCTTGTCTTTGTGCGGCGTTCTTCCTGCGCTATGTTTGCTGTGTTGCAAATATACATGAAGTTGAATGATACAAACTAAATCTGGGGAAAATTTGTGGCTACATGAATCTGATATGAGGAGAAAGCTATCATACGAATGAAGGAAGCAGGAGTAGCTTTACTTCAATTTTAAAAAGAGATGGAGGTATATTTCCTTTGCGGACTTTCAGCAAGTTTACATATGCATTACACGTTTCTTCTTTGTGCTGCGTTCTTCCGGGCTATGTTTACAGTGTTCAAAATATACACTAAGTTGATTCATACAAATTAAATCTGGGGACAATTTGTGGCTACGTGAATCTGATATGAGGAGAAAGCTATCATACGAATGAAGGAAGCAGGAGTAGCTTTACTTCTATTTTAAAAAGAGACGGAGGTATATTTCCTTTGCGGACTTTCAGCAAGTATACATATGCATTACACGTCTCGTCTTTGTGCTGCGTTCTTCCCGCGCTATGTTTACTGTGTTGCAAATATACACCAAGTTGAATCATACAAATTAAATCTTGGGAAAATTTGTGGCTACCTGAATCTGATATGAGGAGAAAGCTATCATACGATTTAAAAAAGCAGGAGTAGCTTTACATCTATTTTAAAAAGAGGCAAAGCTATATTTTCTTTGCGGACTTTCAGCACCAATGCATATGCATTACACGTCTCGTCTTTGTCTTGCGTTCTTCCCGCGCTATGTTTACTGTGTTGCAAATATACACCAAGTCGAATCATACAAATTAAATCTGGGGAATATTTGTGGCTACCTGAATCTGATATGAGGAGAAAGCTATCAAACGATTGGAGGAAGCAGGAGTAGCTTTATTTCTATTTTAAAAAGAGGCGGAGCTATATTTTCTTTGCGGACTTTCAGCAACTATACCAATGCATTACACGTCTCGTCTTTCTGCTGCGTTCTAACCGCGCTATATTTACTGTGTTGCAAATATGCACCAAGTTGAATCATACAAATTAAATCTGGGGAAAATGTGTGGCTACCTGAATCAGATATGAGGAGAAGGCTATCAAACGATTGGAGGAAGCAGGAGTAGCTTTATTTCTATTTTAAAAAGAGGCGGAGCTATATTTTCATTGCGGACTTTCAGCAACTATACATATGCATTGCACGTCTCATCTTTGTCCTGCGTTATTCCCGCGCTATGTTTACTGTGTTGCAAATATACACCAAGTTGATTCATACAAAAATAAATCTGGGGAAAACTCTGGCTACCTGAATCTGATATGAGGAGAAAGCTATCATACGATTGGAGGAAGCATGAGTAGCTTTACTTCCATTTTAAAAAGAGGCGGAGCTATATTTTCTTTGCGGACTTTCAGCAAATATACTTATGCATTCAACGTCTCTTCTTTGTGCTGCGTTCTTCCCGCGCTATGTTTACTGTGTTGCAAATATACACCAAGTTGAATCATACAAATTAAATTTGGGGAAAATTTGTGGCTACCTGAATCTGATATGAGGAGAAAGCCATCATAGGATTGAAGGAAGCAGGAGTAGCTTTACTTCTATTTTAAAAAGAGGCGGAGCTATATTTTCTTAGCGGACTTTCAGCAGGTATACATATGCATTACACGTCTCTTCTTTGTGCTGCGTTCTGCCCGCGCTATGTTTACTGTGTTGCAAATATACACCAAGTTGAATCATACAAACTAAATCTGGGGAAAATTTGTGGCTACCTGAATCTGATATGAGGAGAAAGCTATCATACGATTGAAGGAAGCAGGAGTAGCTTTACTTCTATATTAAAAAGAGGAGGAGCTATATTTTCTTTGCGGACTTTCAGCAACTATACATATGCATTACACGTCTTGTCTTTGTGCTGCATTCTTCGCGCGCTATGTTTACTGTGCTGTAAATATACACCAAGTTGAATCATACAAAATAAATCTGGGGAAAATTTGTGGCTACGTGAATCTGATATGAGGAGAAAGCTATCATATGATTGGAGGAAGCAGGAGTAGCTTTACTTCCATTTTATAGGGGCGGAGCCATATTTGCTTTGCGGACTTTCAGCAACTATACATATGCTTTTCACGTCTCTTCTTTGTGCTGCGTTCTTCCGGGCTATGTTTACTGTGTTGCAAATATACGCCAAGTTGAATCATACAAATTAATCTGGGGAAAATTTTTGGCTACCTGAATCAGATATGAGGAGAAAGCTATCAAACGATTGGAGGAAGCAGCAGTAGCTTTACTTCTATTTTAAAAAGAGGCGGAGCTATATTTTCTTAGCGGACTTTCAGCAGGTATACTTATGCATTACACGTCTCTTCTTTTTGCTGCGTTCTGCCCGCGCTATGTTTACTGTGTTGCAAATATACACCAAGTTGAATCATACAAACTAAATCTGGGGAAAATTTGTGGCTACCTGAATCTGATATAAGGAGAAAGCTATCATACGATTTAAAAAAGCAGGAGTAGCTTTACATCTATTTTAAAAAGAGGCAAAGCTATATTTTCTTTGCGGACTTTCAGCAACTATACATATGCATTACACGTCTCGTCTTTGTGCTGCGGTCTTCCCTCGCTAAGTTTACTGTGTTGCAAATATACACCAAGTGGAATCATACAAATTAAATCTGGGGAAAATTTGTGGCTACCTGAATCTGATATGAGGAGAAAGCTATCATAGGATTGGAGGAAGCAGGAGTAGCTTTACTTCCATTTTATAGGGGCGGAGCCATATTTGCTTTGCGGACTTTCAGCAACTATACATATGCTTTTCACGTCTCTTCTTTGTGCTGCGTTCTTCCGGGCTATGTTTACTGTGTTGGAAATATACGCCAAGTTGAATCATACAAATAAATCTGGGGAAAATTTGTGGCTACCTGAATCAGATATGAGGAGAAAGCTATCAAACGATTGGAGGAAGCAGGAGTAGCTTTATTTCTATTTTAAAAAGAGGCGGAGCTATATTTTCTTTGCGGACTTTCAGCAACTATACCAATGCATTACACGTCTCGTCTTTCTGCAGCGTTCTAACCGCGCTATATTTACTGTGTTGCAAATATACACCACGTTGAATCATACAAAAAAATAATTCTGGGGAAAATTTGAGGCTACCTGAATCCGATATGAGGAGAAAGCGATCATATGATTGACGGAAGCAGGAGTAGCTTTACTTCTATTTTAAAAAGAGGCGGGGCTATATTGTCATTGAGGACTTTGAGCAGCTATACTTATGCATTACACGTCTCGTCTTTGTGCTGCGGTCTTCCCGCGCTATGTTTACTGTGTTGCAAATATACACCACGTTGAATCATACAAAAAAATAATTCTGGGGAAAATTTGAGGCTACCTGAATCCGATATGAGGAGAAAGCGATCATATGATTGACGGAAGCAGGAGTAGCTTTACTTCTATTTTAAAAAGAGGCGGGGCTATAATGTCATTGAGGACTTTGAGCAGCTATACTTATGCATTACACGTCTCGTCTTTGTGCTGCGTTCTTCCCGCGCTATGTTTACTGTGTTGCCAATATACACCAAGTTGAATCTTACAAATTAAATCTGGGGAAAATTTGTGGCTACCTGAATCTGATATGAGGAGAAAGCTATCATATCATTTAAAAAGCAGGAGTAGCTTTACTTCTATTTTAAAAAGAGGCAAAGCTATATTATTTTTGCGGACTTTGAGCAACTATACTTATGCAACACGTCTCGTCTTTGTGCTGCGTTCTTCCCGCGCTATGTTTACTGTGTTGCCAATATACATGAAGTTGAATCTTACAAATTACATCTGGGGAAAATTTGTGGCTACCTGAATCTTATTTGACGAGAAAGCTATCATACGACTGAAGGAAGCAGGAGTAGCTTTACTTCTATTTTAAAAAGAGGCGGAGCTATATGTTCTTTGCGGTCTTTCAGCAACTAATCCTATGCATTAAATGTCTTGTCTTTGTGCGGCGTTCTTCCTGCGCTATGTTTGCTGTGTTGCAAATATACATGAAGTTGAATGATACAAACTAAATCTGGGGAAAATTTGTGGCTACATGAATCTGATATGAGGAGAAAGCTATCATACGAATGAAGGAAGCAGGAGTAGCTTTACTTCAATTTTAAAAAGAGATGGTGGTATATTTCCTTTGCGGACTTTCAGCAAGTTTACATATGCATTACACGTTTCTTCTTTGTGCTGCGTTCTTCCGGGCTATGTTTACAGTGTTCAAAATATACACTAAGTTGATTCATACAAATTAAATCTGGGGACAATTTGTGGCTACGTGAATCTGATATGAGGAGAAAGCTATCATACGAATGAAGGAAGCAGGAGTAGCTTTACTTCTATTTTAAAAAGAGACGGAGGTATATTTCCTTTGCGGACTTTCAGCAAGTATACATATGCATTACACGTCTCGTCTTTGTGCTGCGTTCTTCCCGCGCTATGTTTACTGTGTTGCAAATATACACCAAGTTGAATCATACAATATAAATCTGGGGAAAATTTGTGGCTACCTGAATCTGATATGAGGAGAAAGCTATCATACGATTTAAAAGCAGGAGTAGCTTTACATCTATTTTAAAAAGAGGCAAAGCTATATTTTCTTTGCGGACTTTCAGCAACTATACATATGCATTACACGTCTCGTCTTTGTGCTGCGGTCTTCCCTCGCTAAGTTTACTGTGTTGCAAATATACACCAAGTGGAATCATACAAATTAAATCTGGGGAAAATTTGTGGCTACCTGAATCTGATATGAGGAGAAAGCTATCATACGACTGAAGGAAGCAGGAGTAGCTTTACTTCTATTTTAAAAAGAGGCGGAGCTATATTTTCTTTGCGGTCTTTTAGCAACTATGCATATGCATTACACGTCTCGTCTTTGTGCTGCGTTCTTCCGGGCTATGTTTACAGTGTTGCAAATATACACCAAGTTGATTCATACAAAAATAAATCTGGGGAAATTTTGCGGCTACCTGAATCTGATATGAGGAGAAAGCTATCATACGATTGGAGGAAGCAGCAGTAGCTTTACTTCTATTTTAAAAAGAGGCGGAGCTATATTTTCTTTGCGGACATTCAGCAAATATACTTATGCATTCAACGTCTCGTCTTTGTGCTGCGGTCTTCCCGCGCTATGTTTACTGTGTTGCAAATATACACCAAGTTGAATCATACAAACTAAATCTAGGGAAAATTTGTGGCTACCCGAATATGATGTAAGGAGAAAGCTGTCATACGATTGAAGGAAGCAGGAGTAGCTTTACTTGTATTTTAAAAAAAGGCGGAGCTATATTTTCATTGCGGACTTTCAGCAACTATACATATGCATTACACGTCTAGTCTTTGTGCTGCATTCTTCTCGCGCTATGTTTACTGTGTATCAAATGTACACCAAGTTGAATCATACAAATTAAATCTGGGGAAAATATGTGGCTACATGAATCTGATATAAGGAGAAAGCTATCATACGATTGAAGGAAGCAGGAGTAGCTTTATTTCTATATTAAAAAGAGGCGGAGCTATATTTTCATTGCGGACTTTCAGCAGGTATACATATGCATTACACGTCTCTTCTTTGTGCTGCGTTCTTCCAGCGCTATGTTTACTGTGTTGCAAATATACATCAAGTTAAATCATACAAACTAAATCTGGGGAAAATTTGTGGCTACCTGAATCTGATGTGAGGAGAAAGCGATCATACTATTGAAGGAAGCAGGAGTAGCTTTAATTCCATTTTAAAGGGGCGGA
This sequence comes from Amblyomma americanum, assembly GCF_052857255.1. NCBI lineage: Eukaryota > Metazoa > Arthropoda > Arachnida > Ixodida > Ixodidae > Amblyomma > Amblyomma americanum. The sequence continues at coordinate 131,397,781 of NC_135507.1, forward strand.
GATATATTTTATTTGCGGATTTTCAGCAACTATACATATGCATTACACGTCTCGTCTTTGTGCTGCGTTCTTCCGGGCTATGTTTACAGCGTTGAAAATATACACTAACTTGATTCATACAAATTAAATCTGGGGACAATTTGTGGCTACGTGAATCTGATATGAGGAGAAAGCTATCATACAAATGAAGGAAGCAGGAGTAGCTTTACTTCTATTTTAAAAAGAGACGGAGGTATATTTCCTTTGCGGACTTTCAGCAAGTATACATATGCATTGCACGTCTCATCTTTGACCTGCGTTATTCCCGCGCTATGTTTACTGTGTTGCAAATATACACCAAGTTGATTCATACAAAAATAAATCTGGGGAAAACTCTGGCTACCTGAATCTGATATGAGGAGAAAGCTATCATACGATTGGAGGAAGCATGAGTAGCTTTACTTCTATTTTAAAAAGAGGCGGAGCTATATTTTCTTTGCGGACTTTCAGCAAATATACTTATGCATTCAACGTCTCTTCTTTGTGCTGCGTTCTTCCCGCGCTATGTTTACTGTGTTGCAAATATACACCAAGTTGAATCATACAAATTAAATTTGGGGAAAATTTGTGGCTACCTGAATCTGATATGAGGAGAAAGCCATCATAGGATTGAAGGAAGCAGGAGCAGCTTTACTTCTATTTTAAAAAGAGGCGGAGCTATATTTTCTTAGCGGACTTTCAGCAGGTATACATATGCATTACACGTCTCTTCTTTGTGCTGCGTTCTGCCCGCGCTAAGTTTACTGTGTTGCAAATAAACACCAAGTTGAATCATACAAACTAAATCTGGGGAAAATTTGTGGCTACCTGAATCTGATATGAGGAGAAAGCTATCATACGATTGAAGGAAGCAGGAGTAGCTTTACTTCTATATTAAAAACAGGCGGAGCTATATTTTCTTTGCGGACTTTCAGCAACTATACATATGCATTACACGTCTTGTCTTTGTGCTGCATTCTTCGCGCGCTATGTTTACTGTGCTGTAAATATACACCAAGTTGAATCATACGAAATAAATCTGGGGAAAATTTGTGGCTACGTGAATCTGATATGAGGAGAAAGCTATCATGGGATTGGAGGAGGCAGGAGTAGCTTTACTTCCATTTTATAGTGGCGGAGCCATATTTGCTTTGCGGACTTTCAGCAACTATACATATGCTTTTCACGTCTCTTCTTTGTGCTGCGTTCTTCCGGGCTATGTTTACTGTGTTGCAAATATACGCCAAGTTGAATCATACAAATTAATCTGGGGAAAATTTGTGGCTACCTGAATCAGATATGAGGAGAAAGCTATCAAACGATTGGAGGAAGCAGGAGAAGCTTTATTTCTATTTTAAAAAGAGGCGGAGCTATATTTTCTTTGCGGACTTTCAGCAACTATACCAATGCATTACACATCTCGTCTTTCTGCTGCGTTCTAACCGCGCTATATTTACTGTGTTGCAAATATACACCAAGTTCAATCATACAAATTAAATCTGGGGAAAATGTGTGGCTACCTGAATCAGATATGAGGAGAAAGCTATCAAACGATTGGAGGAAGCAGGAGTAGCTTTATTTCTATTTTAAAAAGAGGCGGAGCTATATTTTCATTGCGGACTTTCAGCAACTATACATATGCATTGCACGTCTCATCTTTGTCCTGCGTTGTTCCCGCACTATGTTTACTGTGTTGCAAATATACACCAAGTTGAATCATACAAACTAAATCTGGGGAAAATCTGTGGCTACCTGAATCTGATATGAGGAGAAAGCTATCATACGATTGAAGGAAGCAGGAGTAGCTTTACTTCTATATTAAAAAGAGGCGGAGCTATATTTTCATTGCGGACTTTCAGCAACTATACATATGCATTACACGTCTAGTCTTTGTGCTGCATTCTTGTCGCGCTATGTTTACTGTGTTGCAAATGTACACCAAGTTGAATCATACAAATTAAATCTGGGGAAAATTTGTGGCTACCTGAATCTGATATGAGGAGAAAGCTATCATATCATTTAAAAAAGCAGGAGTATCTTTACTTCTATTTTAAAAAGAGGCAAAGCTATATTATCTTTGCGGACTTTCAGCAACTATACATGTGCATTACACGTCTCGTCTTTGTGCTGCGGTCTTCCCGCGCTATGTTTACTGTGTTGCAAATATACACCACGTTGAATCATACAAATTAAATCTCGGGAAAATTTGTGGCTACCTGAATCTGATATAAGAAGAAAGCGATCATACGATTGAAGGAAGCAGTAGCTTTACTTCTATAATAAAATGATGCGGAGCTATATTTTCATTGCGGACTTTTAGCAGGTATACATAAGCATTACACGTCTCTTCTTTGTGCTGCGTTCTTCCAGCGCTATGTTTACTGTGTTGCAAATATACATCAAGTTGAATCATACAAACTAAATTTGGGGAAAATTTGTGGCTACCTGAATCTGATATGAGGAGAAAGCTATCATACTATTAAAGGAAGCAGGAGTAGCTTTACTTCCACTTTAAAATGGCGCAGCTATATTTTCTTTGCGGACTTTCAGCAACTGTACATATGCATTACACGTCTCGTCTTTGTGCTGCGTTCTTCCGGGCTATCTTTACAGTGTTGCAAATATACACCAAGTTGATTCAAACAAATTAAATATGGGGAAAATTTGTGGCTACCTGAATCTGATATGAGGAGAAAGCTATCATACGATTGGAGGAAGCAGGAGTAGCTTTACTTCCATTTTAAAAATAGGCGGAGCTATATTTTCTTTGCAGACTTTCAGCAGCTATACCTATGCATTACACGTCTCGTCTTTGTGCTGCGTTCTTCCCGCGCTATGTTTACTGTGTTGCAAATATACACCAAGTTGAATCATACAAATTAAATTTGGGGAAAATTTGTGGCTACCTGAATCTGATATGAGGAGAAAGCCATCATAGGATTGAAGGAAGCAGGAGTAACTTTACTTCTATTTTAAAAAGAGGCGGAGCTATATTTTCTTAGCGGACTTTCAGGAGGTATACATATGCATTACACGTCTCTTCTTTGTGGTGCGTTCTGCCCGCGCTATGTTTACTGTGTTGCAAACATACACCAAGTTGAATCATACAAACTAAATCTGGGGAAAATTTGTGGCTACCTGAATCTGATATGAGGAGAAAGCTATCATACGATTGAAGGAAGCAGGAGTAGTTTACTTCTATATTAAAAAGAGGCGGAGCAATATTTTCTTTGCGGACTTTCAGCAACTATACATATGCATTACACGTCTTGTCTTTGTGCTGCATTCTGCGCGCGCTATGTTTTCTGTGCTGCAAATATACACCAAGTTGATTCATACAAAAATAAATCTGGGGAAATTTTGTGGCTACCTGAATCTGATATGAGGAGAAAGCTATCATACGATTTAAAAAAGCAGGAGTAGCTTTACTTCTATTTTAAAAAGAGGCGGAGCTATATTTTCATTGCGGACTTTCAGCAGGTATACATATGCATTACACGTCTCTTCTTTGTGCTGCGTTCTTCCAGCGCTATGTTTACTGTGTTGCAAATATACATCAAGTTAAATCATACAAACTAAATCTGGGGAAAATTTGTGGCTACCTGAATCTGATATGAGGAGAAAGCGATCATACTATTGAAGGAAGCAGGAGTAGCTTTACTTCCATTTTAAAGGGGCGGAGCTATATTTTATTTGCGGACTTTCAGCAACTATACATATTCATTACACGTCTCGTCTTTGTGCTGCGTTCTTCCGGGCTATGTTTACAGTGTTGAAAATATACACTAAGTTGATTCATACAAATTAAATCTGGGGACAATTTGTGGCTACCTGAATCTGATATGAGGAGAAAGCTATCATATTTAAAAAAGCAGGAGTAGCTTTACTTCTATTTTAAAAAGAGGCAAAGCTATATTTTCTTTGCGGACTTTCAGCAACTATACATATGCATTACACGTCTCGTCTTTGTGCTGCGGTCTTCCCGCGCTATGTTTACTGTGTTGCAAATATACACCACGTTGAATCATACAAATTAAATCTCGGGAAAATTTGTGGCTACCTGAATCTGATATGAGGAGAAAGCTATCATACGATTTAAAAGCAGGAGTAGCTTTACATCTATTTTAAAAAGAGGCAAAGCTATATTTTCTTTGCGGACTTTTAGCAGGTATACATAAGCATTACACGTCTCTTCTTTGTGCTGCGTTCTTCCAGCGCTATGTTTACTGTGTTGCAAATATACATCAAGTTGAATCATACAAACTAAATTTGGGGAAAATTTGTGGCTACCTGAATCTGATATGAGGAGAAAGCTATCATACTATTAAAGGAAGCAGGAGTAGCTTTACTTCCACTTTAAAGGGGCGCAGCTATATTTTCTTTGCGGACTTTCAGCAACTGTACATATGCATTACACGTCTCGTCTTTGTGCTGCGTTCTTCCGGGCTATCTTTACAGTGTTGCAAATATACACCAAGTTGATTCAAACAAATTAAATATGGGGAAAATTTGTGGCTACCTGAATCTGATATGAGGAGAAAGCTATCATACGATTGGAGGAAGCAGGAGTAGCTTTACTTCCATTTTAAAAATAGGCGGAGCTATATTTTCTTTGCAGACTTTCAGCAGCTATACCTATGCATTACACGTCTCGTCTTTGTGCTGCGGTCTTCCCTCTCTAAGTTTACTGTGTTGCAAATATACACCAAGTGGAATCATACAAATTAAATCTGGGGAAAATTTGTGGCTACCTGAATCTGATATGAGGAGAAAGCTATCATAGGATTGGAGGAAGCAGGAGTAGCTTTACTTCCATTTTATTAGGGCGGAGCCATATTTGCTTTGCGGACTTTCAGCAACTATACATATGCTTTTCACGTCTCTTCTTTGTGCTGCGTTCTTCCGGGCTATGTTTACTGTGTTGGAAATATACGTCAAGTTGAATCATACAAATAAATCTGGGGAAAATTTGTGGCTACCTGAATCAGATATGAGGAGAAAGCTATCAAACGATTGGAGGAAGCAGGAGTAGCTTTATTTCTGTTTTAAAAAGAGGCGGAGCTATATTTTCTTTGCGGACTTTCAGCAACTATACCAATGCATTACACGTCTCGTCTTTCTGCAGCGTTCTAACCGCGCTATATTTACTGTGTTGCAAATATACACCACGTTGAATCATACAAAAAATAATTCTGGGGAAAATTTGAGGCTACCTGAATCCGATATGAGGAGAAAGCGATCATATGATTGACGGAAGCATGAGTAGCTTTACTTCTATTTTAAAAAGAGGCGGGGCTATATTGTCATTGAGGACTTTGAGCAGGTATACTTATGCATTACACGTCTCGTCTTTGTGCTGCGGTCTTCCCACGCTATGTTTACTGTGTTGCAAATATACACCACGTTGAATCATACAAAAAAATAATTCTGGGGAAAATTTGAGGCTACCTGAATCCGATATGAGGAGAAAGCGATCATATGATTGACGGAAGCAGGAGTAGCTTTACTTCTATTTTAAAAAGAGGCGGGGCTATATTGTCATTGAGGACTTTGAGCAGCTATACTTATGCATTACACGTCTCGTCTTTGTGCTGCGTTCTTCCCGCGCTATGTTTACTGTGTTGCCAATATACACCAAGTTGAATCTTACAAATTAAATCTGGGGAAAATTTGTGGCTACCTGAATCTGATATGAGGAGAAAGCTATCATATCATTTAAAAAGCAGGAGTAGCTTTACTTCTATTTTAAAAAGAGGCAAAGCTATATTATTTTTGCGGACTTTGAGCAACTATACTTATGCAACACGTCTCGTCTTTGTGCTGCGTTCTTCCCGCGCTATGTTTACTGTGTTGCCAATATACATGAAGTTGAATCTTACAAATTACATCTGGGGAAAATTTGTGGCTACCTGAATCTTATTTGACGAGAAAGCTATCATACGACTGAAGGAAGCAGGAGTAGCTTTACTTCTATTTTAAAAAGAGGCGGAGCTATATGTTCTTTGCGGTCTTTCAGCAACTAATCCTATGCATTAAATGTCTTGTCTTTGTGCGGCGTTCTTCCTGCGCTATGTTTGCTGTGTTGCAAATATACATGAAGTTGAATGATACAAACTAAATCTGGGGAAAATTTGTGGCTACATGAATCTGATATGAGGAGAAAGCTATCATACGAATGAAGGAAGCAGGAGTAGCTTTACTTCAATTTTAAAAAGAGATGGAGGTATATTTCCTTTGCGGACTTTCAGCAAGTTTACATATGCATTACACGTTTCTTCTTTGTGCTGCGTTCTTCCGGGCTATGTTTACAGTGTTCAAAATATACACTAAGTTGATTCATACAAATTAAATCTGGGGACAATTTGTGGCTACGTGAATCTGATATGAGGAGAAAGCTATCATACGAATGAAGGAAGCAGGAGTAGCTTTACTTCTATTTTAAAAAGAGACGGAGGTATATTTTCTTTGCGGACTTTCAGCAAGTATACATATGCATTACACGTCTCGTCTTTGTGCTGCGTTCTTCCCGCGCTATGTTTACTGTGTTGCAAATATACACCAAGTTGAATCATACAAATTAAATCTTGGGAAAATTTGTGGCTACCTGAATCTGATATGAGGAGAAAGCTATCATACGATTTAAAAAAGCAGGAGTAGCTTTACATCTATTTTAAAAAGAGGCAAAGCTATATTTTCTTTGCGGACTTTCAGCACCAATGCATATGCATTACACGTCTCGTCTTTGTCTTGCGTTCTTCCCGCGCTATGTTTACTGTGTTGCAAATATACACCAAGTCGAATCATACAAATTAAATCTGGGGAATATTTGTGGCTACCTGAATCTGATATGAGGAGAAAGCTATCAAACGATTGCAGGAAGCAGGAGTAGCTTTATTTCTATTTTAAAAAGAGGCGGAGCTATATTTTCTTTGCGGACTTTCAGCAACTATACCAATGCATTACACGTCTCGTCTTTCTGCTGCGTTCTAACCGCGCTATATTTACTGTGTTGCAAATATGCACCAAGTTGAATCATACAAATTAAATCTGGGGAAAATGTGTGGCTACCTGAATCAGATATGAGGAGAAGGCTATCAAACGATTGGAGGAAGCAGGAGTAGCTTTATTTCTATTTTAAAAAGAGGCGGAGCTATATTTTCATTGCGGACTTTCAGCAACTATACATATGCATTGCACGTCTCATCTTTGTCCTGCGTTATTCCCGCGCTATGTTTACTGTGTTGCAAATATACACCAAGTTGATTCATACAAAAATAAATCTGGGGAAAACTCTGGCTACCTGAATCTGATATGAGGAGAAAGCTATCATACGATTGGAGGAAGCATGAGTAGCTTTACTTCCATTTTAAAAAGAGGCGGAGCTATATTTTCTTTGCGGACTTTCAGCAAATATACTTATGCATTAAACGTCTCTTCTTTGTGCTGCGTTCTTCCCGCGCTATGTTTACTGTGTTGCAAATATACACCAAGTTGAATCATACAAATTAAATTTGGGGAAAATTTGTGGCTACCTGAATCTGATATGAGGAGAAAGCCATCATAGGATTGAAGGAAGCAGGAGTAGCTTTACTTCTATTTTAAATAGAGGCGGAGCTATATTTTCTTAGCGGACATTCAGCAGGTATACATATGCATTACACGTCTCTTCTTTGTGCTGCGTTCTGCCCGCGCTATGTTTACTGTGTTGCAAATATACACCAAGTTGAATCATACAAACTAAATCTGGGGAAAATTTGTGGCTACCTGAATCTGATATGAGGAGAAAGCTATCATACGATTGAAGGAAGCAGGAGTAGCTTTACTTCTATATTAAAAAGAGGAGGAGCTATATTTTCTTTGCGGACTTTCAGCAACTATACATATGCATTACACGTCTTGTCTTTGTGCTGCATTCTTCGCGCGCTATGTTTACTGTGCTGTAAATATACACCAAGTTGAATCATACAAAATAAATCTGGGGAAAATTTGTGGCTACGTGAATCTGATATGAGGAGAAAGCTATCATAGGATTGGAGGAAGCAGGAGTAGCTTTACTTCCATTTTATAGGGGCGGAGCCATATTTGCTTTGCGGACTTTCAGCAACTATACATATGCTTTTCACGTCTCTTCTTTGTGCTGCGTTCTTCCGGGCTATGTTTACTGTGTTGCAAATATACGCCAAGTTGAATCATACAAATTAATCTGGGGAAAATTTTTGGCTACCTGAATCAGATATGAGGAGAAAGCCATCATAGGATTGAAGGAAGCAGGAGTAGCTTTACTTCTATTTTAAATAGAGGCGGAGCTATATTTTCTTAGCGGACTTTCAGCAGGTATACATATGCATTACACGTCTCTTCTTTGTGCTGCGTTCTGCCCGCGCTATGTTTACTGTGTTGCAAATATACACCACGTTGAATCATACGAAAAAATAATTCTGGGGAAAATTTGAGGCTACCTGAATCCGATATAAGGAGAAAGCTATCATACGATTTAAAAAAGCAGGAGTAGCTTTACATCTATTTTAAAAAGAGGCAAAGCTATATTTTCTTTGCGGACTTTCAGCAACTATACATATGCATTACACGTCTCGTCTTTGTGCTGCGGTCTTCCCTCGCTAAGTTTACTGTGTTGCAAATATACACCAAGTGGAATCATACAAATTAAATCTGGGGAAAATTTGTGGCTACCTGAATCTGATATGAGGAGAAAGCTATCACAGGATTGGAGGAAGCAGGAGTAGCTTTACTTCCATTTTATAGGGGCGGAGCCATATTTGCTTTGCGGACTTTCAGCAACTATACATATGCTTTTCACGTCTCTTCTTTGTGCTGCGTTCTTCCGGGCTATGTTTACTGTGTTGGAAATATACGCCAAGTTGAATCATACAAACTAAATCTGGGGAAAATTTGTGGCTACCTGAATCTGATATAAGGAGAAAGCTATCATACGATTTAAAAAAGCAGGAGTAGCTTTACATCTATTTTAAAAAGAGGCAAAGCTATATTTTCTTTGCGGACTTTCAGCAACTATACATATGCATTACACGTCTCGTCTTTGTGCTGCGGTCTTCCCTCGCTAAGTTTACTGTGTTGCAAATATACACCAAGTGGAATCATACAAATTAAATCTGGGGAAAATTTGTGGCTACCTGAATCTGATATGAGGAGAAAGCTATCATAGGATTGGAGGAAGCAGGAGTAGCTTTACTTCCATTTTATAGGGGCGGAGCCATATTTGCTTTGCGGACTTTCAGCAACTATACATATGCTTTTCACGTCTCTTCTTTGTGCTGCGTTCTTCCGGGCTATGTTTACTGTGTTGCAAATATACACCAAGTTGAATCATACAAACTAAATTTGGGGAAAATTTGTGGCTACCTGAATCTGATATGAGGAGAAAGCTATCATACTATTAAAGGAAGCAGGAGTAGCTTTACTTCCACTTTAAAGGGGCGCAGCTATATTTTCTTTGCGGACTTTCAGCAAATGTACATATGCATTACACGTCTCGTCTTTGTGCTGCGTTCTTCCGGGCTATCTTTACAGTGTTGCAAATATACACCAAGTTGATTCAATCAAATTAAATATGGGGAAAATTTGTGGCTACCTGAATCTGATATGAGGAGAAAGCTATCATACGATTGGAGGAAGCAGGAGTAGCTTTACTTCCATTTTAAAAATAGGCGGAGCTATATTTTCTTTGCAGACTTTCAGCAGCTATACCTATGCATTACACGTCTCGTCTTTGTGCTGCGGTCTTCTCTCGCTAAGTTTACTGTGTTGCAAATATACACCAAGTGGAATCATACAAATTAAATCTGGGGAAAATTTGTGGCTACCTGAATCTGATATGAGGAGAAAGCTATCATAGGATTGGAGGAAGCAGGAGTAGCTTCACTTCCATTTTATTAGGGCGGAGCCATATTTGCTTTGCGGACTTTCAGCAACTATACATATGCTTTTCACGTCTCTTCTTTGTGCTGCGTTCTTCCGGGCTATGTTTACTGTGTTGGAAATATACGCCAAGTTGAATCATACAAATAAATCTGGGGAAAATTTGTGGCTACCTGAATCAGATATGAGGAGAAAGCTATCAAACGATTGGAGGAAGCAGGAGTAGCTTTATTTCTGTTTTAAAAAGAGGCGGAGCTATATTTTCTTTGCGGACTTTCAGCAACTATACCAATGCATTACACGTCTCGTCTTTCTGCAGCGTTCTAACCGCGCTATATTTACTGTGTTGCAAATATACACCACGTTGAATCATACAAAAAATAATTCTGGGGAAAATTTGAGGCTACCTGAATCCGATATGAGGAGAAAGCGATCATATGATTGACGGAAGCAGGAGTAGCTTTACTTCTATTTTAAAAAGAGGCGGGGCTATATTGTCATTGAGGACTTTGAGCAGGTATACTTATGCATTACACGTCTCGTCTTTGTGCTGCGGTCTTCCCACGCTATGTTTACTGTGTTGCAAATATACACCACGTTGAATCATACAAAAAAATAATTCTGGGGAAAATTTGAGGCTACCTGAATCCGATATGAGGAGAAAGCGATCATATGATTGACGGAAGCAGGAGTAGCTTTACTTCTATTTTAAAAAGAGGCGGGGCTATATTGTCATTGAGGACTTTGAGCAGCTATACTTATGCATTACACGTCTCGTCTTTGTGCTGCGTTCTTCCCGCGCTATGTTTACTGTGTTGCCAATATACACCAAGTTGAATCTTACAAATTAAATCTGGGGAAAATTTGTGGCTACCTGAATCTGATATGAGGAGAAAGCTATCATATCATTTAAAAAGCAGGAGTAGCTTTACTTCTATTTTAAAAAGAGGCAAAGCTATATTATTTTTGCGGACTTTGAGCAACTATACTTATGCAACACGTCTCGTCTTTGTGCTGCGTTCTTCCCGCGCTATGTTTACTGTGTTGCCAATATACATGAAGTTGAATCTTACAAATTACATCTGGGGAAAATTTGTGGCTACCTGAATCTTATTTGACGAGAAAGCTATCATACGACTGAAGGAAGCAGGAGTAGCTTTACTTCTATTTTAAAAAGAGGCGGAGCTATATGTTCTTTGCGGTCTTTCAGCAACTAATCCTATGCATTAAATGTCTTGTCTTTGTGCGGCGTTCTTCCTGCGCTATGTTTGCTGTGTTGCAAATATACATGAAGTTGAATGATACAAACTAAATCTGGGGAAAATTTGTGGCTACATGAATCTGATATGAGGAGAAAGCTATCATACGAATGAAGGAAGCAGGAGTAGCTTTACTTCAATTTTAAAAAGAGATGGAGGTATATTTCCTTTGCGGACTTTCAGCAAGTTTACATATGCATTACACGTTTCTTCTTTGTGCTGCGTTCTTCCGGGCTATGTTTACAGTGTTCAAAATATACACTAAGTTGATTCATACAAATTAAATCTGGGGACAATTTGTGGCTACGTGAATCTGATATGAGGAGAAAGCTATCATACGAATGAAGGAAGCAGGAGTAGCTTTACTTCTATTTTAAAAAGAGACGGAGGTATATTTCCTTTGCGGACTTTCAGCAAGTATACATATGCATTACACGTCTCGTCTTTGTGCTGCGTTCTTCCCGCGCTATGTTTACTGTGTTGCAAATATACACCAAGTTGAATCATACAAATTAAATCTTGGGAAAATTTGTGGCTACCTGAATCTGATATGAGGAGAAAGCTATCATACGATTTAAAAAAGCAGGAGTAGCTTTACATCTATTTTAAAAAGAGGCAAAGCTATATTTTCTTTGCGGACTTTCAGCACCAATGCATATGCATTACACGTCTCGTCTTTGTCTTGCGTTCTTCCCGCGCTATGTTTACTGTGTTGCAAATATACACCAAGTCGAATCATACAAATTAAATCTGGGGAATATTTGTGGCTACCTGAATCTGATATGAGGAGAAAGCTATCAAACGATTGGAGGAAGCAGGAGTAGCTTTATTTCTATTTTAAAAAGAGGCGGAGCTATATTTTCTTTGCGGACTTTCAGCAACTATACCAATGCATTACACGTCTCGTCTTTCTGCTGCGTTCTAACCGCGCTATATTTACTGTGTTGCAAATATGCACCAAGTTGAATCATACAAATTAAATCTGGGGAAAATGTGTGGCTACCTGAATCAGATATGAGGAGAAGGCTATCAAACGATTGGAGGAAGCAGGAGTAGCTTTATTTCTATTTTAAAAAGAGGCGGAGCTATATTTTCATTGCGGACTTTCAGCAACTATACATATGCATTGCACGTCTCATCTTTGTCCTGCGTTATTCCCGCGCTATGTTTACTGTGTTGCAAATATACACCAAGTTGATTCATACAAAAATAAATCTGGGGAAAACTCTGGCTACCTGAATCTGATATGAGGAGAAAGCTATCATACGATTGGAGGAAGCATGAGTAGCTTTACTTCCATTTTAAAAAGAGGCGGAGCTATATTTTCTTTGCGGACTTTCAGCAAATATACTTATGCATTCAACGTCTCTTCTTTGTGCTGCGTTCTTCCCGCGCTATGTTTACTGTGTTGCAAATATACACCAAGTTGAATCATACAAATTAAATTTGGGGAAAATTTGTGGCTACCTGAATCTGATATGAGGAGAAAGCCATCATAGGATTGAAGGAAGCAGGAGTAGCTTTACTTCTATTTTAAATAGAGGCGGAGCTATATTTTCTTATCGGACTTTCAGCAGGTATACATATGCATTACACGTCTCTTCTTTGTGCTGCGTTCTGCCCGCGCTATGTTTACTGTGTTGCAAATATACACCAAGTTGAATCATACAAACTAAATCTGGGGAAAATTTGTGGCTACCTGAATCTGATATGAGGAGAAAGCTATCATACGATTGAAGGAAGCAGGAGTAGCTTTACTTCTATATTAAAAAGAGGAGGAGCTATATTTTCTTTGCGGACTTTCAGCAACTATACATATGCATTACACGTCTTGTCTTTGTGCTGCATTCTTCGCGCGCTATGTTTACTGTGCTGTAAATATACACCAAGTTGAATCATACAAAATAAATCTGGGGAAAATTTGTGGCTACGTGAATCTGATATGAGGAGAAAGCTATCATAGGATTGGAGGAAGCAGGAGTAGCTTTACTTCCATTTTATAGGGGCGGAGCCATATTTGCTTTGCGGACTTTCAGCAACTATACATATGCTTTTCACGTCTCTTCTTTGTGCTGCGTTCTTCCGGGCTATGTTTACTGTGTTGCAAATATACGCCAAGTTGAATCATACAAATTAATCTGGGGAAAAGTTTTGGCTACCTGAATCAGATATGAGGAGAAAGCCATCATAGGATTGAAGGAAGCAGGAGTAGCTTTACTTCTATTTTAAATAGAGGCGGAGCTATATTTTCTTAGCGGACTTTCAGCAGGTATACATATGCATTACACGTCTCTTCTTTGTGCTGCGTTCTGCCCGCGCTATGTTTACTGTGTTGCAAATATACACCACGTTGAATCATACGAAAAAATAATTCTGGGGAAAATTTGAGGCTACCTGAATCCGATATAAGGAGAAAGCTATCATACGATTTAAAAAAGCAGGAGTAGCTTTACATCTATTTTAAAAAGAGGCAAAGCTATATTTTCTTTGCGGACTTTCAGCAACTATACATATGCATTACACGTCTCGTCTTTGTGCTGCGGTCTTCCCTCGCTAAGTTTACTGTGTTGCAAATATACACCAAGTGGAATCATACAAATTAAATCTGGGGAAAATTTGTGGCTACCTGAATCTGATATGAGGAGAAAGCTATCACAGGATTGGAGGAAGCAGGAGTAGCTTTACTTCCATTTTATAGGGGCGGAGCCATATTTGCTTTGCGGACTTTCAGCAACTATACATATGCTTTTCACGTCTCTTCTTTGTGCTGCGTTCTTCCGGGCTATGTTTACTGTGTTGGAAATATACGCCAAGTTGAATCATACAAACTAAATCTGGGGAAAATTTGTGGCTACCTGAATCTGATATAAGGAGAAAGCTATCATACGATTTAAAAAAGCAGGAGTAGCTTTACATCTATTTTAAAAAGAGGCAAAGCTATATTTTCTTTGCGGACTTTCAGCAACTATACATATGCATTACACGTCTCGTCTTTGTGCTGCGGTCTTCCCTCGCTAAGTTTACTGTGTTGCAAATATACACCAAGTGGAATCATACAAATTAAATCTGGGGAAAATTTGTGGCTACCTGAATCTGATATGAGGAGAAAGCTATCATAGGATTGGAGGAAGCAGGAGTAGCTTTACTTCCATTTCATAGGGGCGGAGCCATATTTGCTTTGCGGACTTTCAGCAACTATACATATGCTTTTCACGTCTCTTCTTTGTGCTGCGTTCTTCCGGGCTATGTTTACTGTGTTGCAAATATACACCAAGTTGAATCATACAAACTAAATCTGGGGAAAATTTGTGGCTACCTGAATCTGATATAAGGAGAAAGCTATCATACGATTTAAAAAAGCAGGAGTAGCTTTACATGTATTTTAAAAAGAGGCAAAGCTATATTTTCTTTGCGGACTTTCAGCAACTATACATATGCATTACACGTCTCGTCTTTGTGCTGCGGTCTTCCCTCGCTAAGTTTACTGTGTTGCAAATATACACCAAGTGGAATCATACAAATTAAATCTGGGGAAAATTTGTGGCTACCTGAATGTGATATGAGGAGAAAGCTATCATAGGATTGGAGGAAGCAGGAGTAGCTTTACTTCCATTTTATAGGGGCGGAGCCATATTTGCTTTGCGGACTTTCAGCAACTATACATATGCTTTTCACGTCTCTTCTTTGTGCTGCGTTCTTCCGGGCTATGTTTACTGTGTTGGAAATATACGCCAAGTTGAATCATACAAATAAATCTGGGGAAAATTTGTGGCTACCTGAATCAGATATGAGGAGAAAGCTATCAAACGATTGGAGGAAGCAGGAGTAGCTTTATTTCTATTTTAAAAAGAGGCGGAGCTATATTTTCTTTGCGGACTTTCAGCAACTATACCAATGCATTACACGTCTCGTCTTTCTGCAGCGTTCTAACCGCGCTATATTTACTGTGTTGCAAATATACACCACGTTGAATCATACAAAAAAATAATTCTGGGGAAAATTTGAGGCTACCTGAATCCGATATGAGGAGAAAGCGATCATATGATTGACGGAAGCAGGAGTAGCTTTACTTCTATTTTAAAAAGAGGCGGGGCTATATTGTCATTGAGGACTTTGAGCAGCTATACTTATGCATTACACGTCTCGTCTTTGTGCTGCGGTCTTCCCGCGCTATGTTTACTGTGTTGCAAATATACACCGCGTTGAATCATACAAAAAAATAATTCTGGGGAAAATTTGAGGCTACCTGAATCCGATATGAGGAGAAAGCGATCATATGATTGACGGAAGCAGGAGTAGCTTTACTTCTATTTTAAAAAGAGGCGTGGAAAGAGGCGTGGCTATATTGTCATTGAGGACTTTGAGCAGCTATACTTATGCATTACACGTCTCGTCTTTGTGCTGCGTTCTTCCCGCGCTATGTTTACTGTGTTGCCAATATACACCAAGCTGAATCTTACAAATTAAATCTGGGGAAATTTGTGGCTACCTGAATCTGATATGAGGAGAAAGCTATCATATCATTTAAAAAGCAGGAGTAGCTTTACTTCTATTTTAAAAAGAGGCAAAGCTATATTATTTTTGCGGACTTTGAGCAACTATACTTATGCAACACGTCTCGTCTTTGTGCTGCGTTCTTCCCGCGCTATGTTTACTGTGTTGCCAATATACATGAAGTTGAATCTTACAAAAATACATCTGGGGAAAATTTGTGGCTACCTGAATCTTATTTGACGAGAAAGCTATCATACGACTGAAGGAAGCAGGAGTAGCTTTACTTCTATTTTAAAAAGAGGCGGAGCTATATGTTCTTTGCGGTCTTTCAGCAACTAATCCTATGCATTAAATGTCTTGTCTTTGTGCGGCGTTCTTCCTGCGCTATGTTTGCTGTGTTGCAAATATACATGAAGTTGAATGATACAAACTAAATCTGGGGAAAATTTGTGGCTACATGAATCTGATATGAGGAGAAAGCTATCATACGAATGAAGGAAGCAGGAGTAGCTTTACTTCAATTTTAAAAAGAGATGGAGGTATATTTCCTTTGCGGACTTTCAGCAAGTTTACATATGCATTACACGTTTCTTCTTTGTGCTGCGTTCTTCCGGGCTATGTTTACAGTGTTCAAAATATACACTAAGTTGATTCATACAAATTAAATCTGGGGACAATTTGTGGCTACGTGAATCTGATATGAGGAGAAAGCTATCATACGAATGAAGGAAGCAGGAGTAGCTTTACTTCTATTTTAAAAAGAGACGGAGGTATATTTCCTTTGCGGACTTTCAGCAAGTATACATATGCATTACACGTCTCGTCTTTGTGCTGCGTTCTTCCCGCGCTATGTTTACTGTGTTGCAAATATACACCAAGTTGAATCATACAATATAAATCTGGGGAAAATTTGTGGCTACCTGAATCTGATATGAGGAGAAAGCTATCATACGATTTAAAAAAGCAGGAGTAGCTTTACATCTATTTTAAAAAGAGGCAAAGCTATATTTTCTTTGCGGACTTTCAGCAACTATACATATGCATTACACGTCTCGTCTTTGTGCTGCGGTCTTCCCTCGCTAAGTTTACTGTGTTGCAAATATACACCAAGTGGAATCATACAAATTAAATCTGGGGAAAATTTGTGGCTACCTGAATCTGATATGAGGAGAAAGCTATCATACGACTGAAGGAAGCAGGAGTAGCTTTACTTCTATTTTAAAAAGAGGCGGAGCTATATTTTCTTTGCGGTCTTTTAGCAACTATGCATATGCATTACACGTCTCGTCTTTGTGCTGCGTTCTTCCGGGCTATGTTTACAGTGTTGCAAATATACACCAAGTTGATTCATACAAAAATAAATCTGGGGAAATTTTGTGGCTACCTGAATCTGATATGAGGAGAAAGCTATCATACGATTGGAGGAAGCAGCAGTAGCTTTACTTCTATTTTAAAAAGAGGCTGAGCTATATTTTCTTTGCGGACATTCAGCAAATATACTTATGCATTCAACGTCTCGTCTTTGTGCTGCGGTCTTCCCGCGCTATGTTTACTGTGTTGCAAATATACACCAAGTTGAATCATACAAACTAAATCTAGGGAAAATTTGTGGCTACCCGAATATGATGTAAGGAGAAAGCTGTCATACGATTGAAGGAAGCAGGAGTAGCTTTACTTGTATTTTAAAAAAAGGCGGAGCTATATTTTCATTGCGGACTTTCAGCAACTATACATATGCATTACACGTCTAGTCTTTGTGCTGCATTCTTCTCGCGCTATGTTTACTGTGTATCAAATGTACACCAAGTTGAATCATACAAATTAAATCTGGGGAAAATATGTGGCTACATGAATCTGATATAAGGAGAAAGCTATCATACGATTGAAGGAAGCAGGAGTAGCTTTACTTCTATATTAAAAAGAGGCGGAGCTATATTTTCATTGCGGACTTTCAGCAGGTATACATATGCATTACACGTCTCTTCTTTGTGCTGCGTTCTTCCAGCGCTATGTTTACTGTGTTGCAAATATACATCAAGTTAAATCATACAAACTAAATCTGGGGAAAATTTGTGGCTACCTGAATCTGATGTGAGGAGAAAGCGATCATACTATTGAAGGAAGCAGGAGTAGCTTTATTTCCATTTTAAAGGGGCGGAGATATATTTTATTTGCGGATTTTCAGCAACTATACATATGCATTACACGTCTCGTCTTTGTGCTGCGTTCTTCCGGGCTATGTTTACAGTGTTGAAAATATACACTAAGTTGATTCATACAAATTAAATCTGGGGACAATTTGTGGCTACGTGAATCTGATATGAGGAGAAAGCTATCATACAAATGAAGGAAGCAGGAGTAGCTTTACTTCTATTTTAAAAAGAGACGGAGGTATATTT
This sequence comes from Amblyomma americanum, assembly GCF_052857255.1. Lineage (NCBI taxonomy): Eukaryota > Metazoa > Arthropoda > Arachnida > Ixodida > Ixodidae > Amblyomma > Amblyomma americanum. The sequence continues at coordinate 131,415,848 of NC_135507.1, forward strand.
CCTTTGCGGACTTTCAGCAAGTATACATATGCATTGCACGTCTCATCTTTGACCTGCGTTATTCCCGCGCTATGTTTACTGTGTTGCAAATATACACCAAGTTGATTCATACAAAAATAAATCTGGGGAAAACTCTGGCTACCTGAATCTGATATGAGGAGAAAGCTATCATACGATTGGAGGAAGCATGAGTAGCTTTACTTCTATTTTAAAAAGAGGCGGAGCTATATTTTCTTTGCGGACTTTCAGCAAATATACTTATGCATTCAACGTGTCTTCTTTGTGCTGCGTTCTTCCCGCGCTATGTTTACTGTGTTGAAAATATACACCAAGTTGAATCATACAAATTAAATTTGGGGAAAATTTGTGGCTACCTGAATCTGATATGAGGAGAAAGCCATCATAGGATTGAAGGAAGCAGGAGCAGCTTTACTTCTATTTTAAAAAGAGGCGGAGCTATATTTTCTTAGCGGACTTTCAGCAGGTATACATATGCATTACACGTCTCTTCTTTGTGCTGCGTTCTGCCCGCGCTAAGTTTACTGTGTTGCAAATAAACACCAAGTTGAATCATACAAACTAAATCTGGGGAAAAGTTGTGGCTACCTGAATCTGATATGAGGAGAAAGCTATCATACGATTGAAGGAAGCAGGAGTAGCTTTACTTCTATACTAAAAACAGGCGGAGCTATATTTTCTTTGCGGACTTTCAGCAACTATACATATGCATTACACGTCTTGTCTTTGTGCTGCATTCTTCGCGCGCTATGTTTACTGTGCTGTAAATATACACCAAGTTGAATCATACGAAATAAATCTGGGGAAAATTTGTGGCTACGTGAATCTGATATGAGGAGAAAGCTATCATAGGATTGGAGGAGGCAGGAGTAGCTTTACTTCCATTTTATAGGGGCGGAGCCATATTTGCTTTGCGGACTTTCAGCAACTATACATATGCTTTTCACGTCTCTTCTTTGTGCTGCGTTCTTCCGGGCTATGTTTACTGTGTTGCAAATATACGCCAAGTTGAATCATACAAATTAATCTGGGGAGAATTTGTGGCTACCTGAATCAGATATGAGGAGAAAGCTATCAAACGATTGGAGGAAGCAGGAGAAGCTTTATTTCTATTTTAAAAAGAGGCGGAGCTATATTTTCTTTGCGGACTTTCAGCAACTAAACCAATGCATTACACATCTCGTCTTTCTGCTGCGTTCTAACCGCGCTATATTTACTGTGTTGCAAATATACACCAAGTTCAATCATACAAATTAAATCTGGGGAAAATGTGTGGCTACCTGAATCAGATATGAGGAGAAAGCTATCAAACGATTGGAGGAAGCAGGAGTAGCTTTATTTCTATTTTAAAAAGAGGCGGAGCTATATTTTCATTGCGGACTTTCAGCAACTATACATATGCATTGCACGTCTCATCTTTGTCCTGCGTTATTCCCGCACTATGTTTACTGTGTTGCAAATATACACCAAGTTGAATCATACAAACTAAATCTGGGGAAAATCTGTGGCTACCTGAATCTGATATGAGGAGAAAGCTATCATACGATTGAAGGAAGCAGGAGTAGCTTTACTTCTATATTAAAAAGAGGCGGAGCTATATTTTCATTGCGGACTTTCAGCAACTATACATATGCATTACACGTCTAGTCTTTGTGCTGCATTCTTGTCGCTCTATGTTTACTGTGTTGCAAATGTACACCAAGTTGAATCATACAAATTAAATCTGGGGAAAATTTGTGGCTACCTGAATCTGATATGAGGAGAAAGCTATCATATCATTTAAAAAAGCAGGAGTAGCTTTACTTCTATTTTAAAAAGAGGCAAAGCTATATTATCTTTGCGGACTTTCAGCAACTATACATATGCATTACACGTCTCGTCTTTGTGCTGCGGTCTTCCCGCGCTATGTTTACTGTGTTGCAAGTATACACCACGTTGAATCATACAAATTAAATCTCGGGAAAATTTGTGGCTACCTGAATCTGATATAAGAAGAAAGCGATCATACGATTGAAGGAAGCAGTAGCTTTACTTCTATAATAAAATGATGCGGAGCTATATTTTCATTGCGGACTTTTAGCAGGTATACATAAGCATTACACGTCTCTTCTTTGTGCTGCGTTCTTCCAGCGCTATGTTTACTGTGTTGCAAATATACATCAAGTTGAATCATACAAACTAAATTTGGGGAAAATTTGTGGCTACCTGAATCTGATATGAGGAGAAAGCTATCATACTATTAAAGGAAGCAGGAGTAGCTTTACTTCCACTTTAAAATGGCGCAGCTATATTTTCTTTGCGGACTTTCAGCAACTGTACATATGCATTACACGTCTCGTCTTTGTGCTGCGTTCTTCCGGGCTATCTTTACAGTGTTGCAAATATACACCAAGTTGATTCAAACAAATTAAATATGGGGAAAATTTGTGGCTACCTGAATCTGATATGAGGAGAAAGCTATCATACGATTGGAGGAAGCAGGAGTAGCTTTACTTCCATTTTAAAAATAGGCGGAGCTATATTTTCTTTGCAGACTTTCAGCAGCTATACCTATGCATTACACGTCTCGTCTTTGTGCTGCGTTCTTCCCGCGCTATGTTTACTGTGTTGCAAATATACACCAAGTTGAATCATACAAATTAAATTTGGGGAAAATTTGTGGCTACCTGAATCTGATATGAGGAGAAAGCCATCATAGGATTGAAGGAAGCAGGAGTAACTTTACTTCTATTTTAAAAAGAGGCGGAGCTATATTTTCTTAGCGGACTATCAGGAGGTATACATATGCATTACACGTCTCTTCTTTGTGGTGCGTTCTGCCCGCGCTATGTTTACTGTGTTGCAAACATACACCAAGTTGAATCATACAAACTAAATCTGGGGAAAATTTGTGGCTACCTGAATCTGATATGAGGAGAAAGCTATCATACGATTGAAGGAAGCAGGAGTAGTTTACTTCTATATTAAAAAGAGGCGGAGCAATATTTTCTTTGCGGACTTTCAGCAACTATACATATGCATTACACGTCTTGTCTTTGTGCTGCATTCTTCGCGCGCTATGTTTTCTGTGCTGCAAATATACACCAAGTTGATTCATACAAAAATAAATCTGGGGAAATTTTGTGGCTACCTGAATCTGATATGAGGAGAAAGCTATCATACGATTTAAAAAAGCAGGAGTAGCTTTACTTCTATTTTAAAAAGAGGCGGAGCTATATTTTCATTGCGGACTTTCAGCAGGTATACATATGCATTACACGTCTCTTCTTTGTGCTGCGTTCTTCCAGCGCTATGTTTACTGTGTTGCAAATATACATCAAGTTAAATCATACAAACTAAATCTGGGGAAAATTTGTGGCTACCTGAATCTGATATGAGGAGAAAGCGATCATACTATTGAAGGAAGCAGGAGTAGCTTTACTTCCATTTTAAAGGGGCGGAGCTATATTTTATTTGCGGACTTTCAGCAACTATACATATTCATTACACGTCTCGTCTTTGTGCTGCGTTCTTCCGGGCTATCTTTGCAGTGTTGCAAATATACACCGAGTTGATTCATACAAAAATAAATCTGGGGAAAATTTGTGGCTACCTGAATCTGATATGAGGAGAAAGAGCTATCATACGATTGGAGGAAGCAGGAGTAGCTTTACTTCTATATTAAAAAGAGGCGGAGCTATAATTTCTTTGCGGTCTTTCACCAACTATACCTATGCATTACACGTCTCGTCTTTGTGCTGCGTTCTTTCTGCGCTATGTTTACGGTGTTGCAAATATACACCAAGTTGAATCATACAAACTAAATCTGGGGAAAATATGTGGCTACCTGAATATGAAGTAAGGAGAAAGCTGTCATACGATTGAAGGAAGCAGGAGTAGCTTTACTTGTATTTTAAAAAAGGATGAGCTATATTTTCTTTGCGGACTTTCAGCACCAATGCATATGCATTACACGTCTCGTCTTTGTCTTGCGTTCTTCCCGCGCTATGTTTACTGTGTTGCAAATATACACCAAGTTGAATCATACAAATTAAATCTGGGGAAAATTTGAGGCTACCTGAATCTGATATGAGGAGAAAGGTATCATACGATTTAAAAAAGCAGGAGTAGCTTTACTTCTATTTTAAAAAGAGGCGGAGCTATATTTTCTTTGCGGACTTTCAGCAACTATAAATATGCATTACACGTCTCGTCTTTGTGCTGCGGTCTTCCCGCGCTATGTTTACTGTGTTGCAAATATACACCAAGTTGAATCATACAAACTAAATCTGGGGAAAATTTGTGGCTACCTGAATCTGATATGAGGAGAAAGCTATCATACGATTGAAGGAAGCAGGAGTAGCTTTACTTCTATATTAAAAAGAGGCGGAGCTATATTTTCATTGCGGACTTTCAGCAACTATACATGTGCATTACACGTCTAGTCTTTGTGCTGCATTCTTCTCGCGCTATGTTTACTGTGTTGCAAATGTACACCAAGTTGAATCATACAAATTAAATCTGGGGAAAATTTGTGCCTACGTGAATCTGATATGAGGAGAAAGCTATCATACGATTTATGAAAGCAGCAGTAGCTTTACTTCTATTTTCAAAAGAGGCGGAGCTATATTTTCTTTGCGGACTTTCAGCAACCTTACATATGCATTACACGTCTCGTCTTGTGCTGCGGTCTTCCCGCGCTATGTTTACTGTGTTGCAAATATACACCAAGTTGAATCATACAAATTAAATCTGGGGAAAATTTGTGGCTACCTGAATCTGATATGAGGAGAAAGCTTTACTTCCATTTTAAAAAGAGGCGGAGCTATATTTTCTTTGCGGACTTTCAGCAAATATACTTATGCATTCAACGTCTCTTCTTTGTGCTGCGTTCTTCCCGCGCTATGTTTACTGTGTTGCAAATATACACCAAGTTGAATCATACTATTGAAGGAAGCAGGAGTAGCTTTACTTCCATTTTAAAGGGGCGGAGCTATATTTTCTTTGCGGACTTTCAGCAACTATACATATGCATTACACGTCTCGTCTTTGTGCTGCGTTCTTCCGAGCTATGTTTACTGTGTTGCAAATATACACCAAGTTGATTCATACAAAAATAAATCTGGGGAAAACTCTGGCTACCTGAATCTGATATGAGGAGAAAGCTATCATACGATTGGAGGAAGCATGAGTAGCTTTACTTCCATTTTAAAAAGAGGCGGAGCTATATTTTCTTTGCGGACTTTCAGCAACTATACCAATGCATTACACTTCTCGTCTTTCTGCTGCGTTCTAACCGCTCTATATTTACTGTGTTGCAAATATACACCAAGTTGAATCATACAAATTAAGTCTGGGGAAAATGTGTGGCTACCTGAATCTGATATGAGGAGAAAGCTATCATACGATTGAAGGAAGCAGAAGTAGCTTTACTTCTATATTAAAAAGAGGCGGAGCTATATTTTCTTTGCGGACTTTCAGCAACTATAGATATGCATTACACGTCTTGTCTTTGTGCTGCATTCTTCGCGCGCTATGTTTACTGTGCTGTAAATATACACCAAGCTGAATCATACAACATAAATCTGGGGAAAATTTGTGGCTACGTGAATCTGATATGAGGAGAAAGCTATCATAGGATTGGAGGAAGCAGGAGTAGCTTTACTTCCATTTTATAGGGGCGGAGCCATATTTGCTTTGCGGACTTTCAGCAACTATACATATGCTTTTCACGTCTCTTCTTTGTGCTGCGTTCTTCCGGGCTATGTTTACTGTGTTGCAAATATAAGCCAAGTTGAATCATACAAATAAATCTGGGGAAAATTTGTGGCTACCTGAATCAGATATGAGGAGAAAGCTATCAAACGATTGGAGGAAGCAGGAGTAGCTTTATTTCTATTTTAAAAAGAGGCGGAGCTATATTTTCTTTGCGGACTTTCAGCAACTATACCAATGCATTACACTTCTCGTCTTTCTGCTGCGTTCTAACCGCTCTATATTTACTGTGTTGCAAATATACACCAAGTTGAATCATACAAATTAAATCTGGGGAAAATGTGTGGCTACCTGAATCTGATATGAGGAGAAAGCTATCATACGATTGAAGGAAGCAGAAGTAGCTTTACTTCTATTTTTAAAAGATGCGGAGCTATATTTTCTTTGCGGATTTTCAGCAAATATACCTATGCATTACACGTCTCGTCTTTGTGCTGCGTTCTTCCCGAGCTATGTTTACTGTGTTGCAAATATACACCAAGTTGAATCATACAAATTAAATCTGGGGAAAATTTGTGGCTACCTGAATCTGATATGAGGAGAAAGCTATCATACGATTGAAGGAAGCAGGAGTAGATTTACTTCTATTTTTGAAAGAGGCGGAGCTATATTTTCATTGCGGACTTTCAGCAACTATACATATGCATTGCACGTCTCATCTTTGTCCTGCGTTATTCCCGCGCTATGTTTACTGTGTTGCAAATATACACCAAGTTGAATCATACAAACTAAATCTGGGGAAAATCTGTGGCTACCTGAATCTGATATGAGGAGAAAGCTATCATACGATTGAAGGAAGCAGGAGTAGATTTACTTCTATATTAAAAAGAGGCGGAGCTATATTTTCATTGCGGACTTTCAGCAACTATACATATGCATTACACGTCTAGTCTTTGTGCTGCATTCTTGTCGCGCTATGTTTACTGTGTTGTAAATATACACCAAGTTGAATCTTACAAATTAAATCTGGAGAAAATTTGTGGCTACCTGAATCTGATATGAGGAGAAAGCTATCATATCATTTAAAAAAGCAGGAGTAGCTTTACTTCTAGTTTAAAAAGAGGCAGAGCTATATTTTCTTTGCGGACTTTCAGCAACTATACATAAGCATTACACGTCTCTTCTTTGTGCTGCGTTCTTCCAGCGCTATGTTTACTGTGTTGCAAATATACATCAAGTTGAATCATACAAACTAAATCTGGAGAAAATTTGTGGCTACCTGAATCTGATATGAGGAGAAAGCTATCATACTATTAAAGGAAGCAGGAGTAGCTTTACTTCCATTTTAAAAACAGGCGGAGCTATATTTTCTTTGCGGACTTTCAGCAGCTATACCTATGCATTACACGTCTCGTCTTTGTGCTGCGTTCTTCCCGCGCTATGTTTACTGTGTTGCAAATATACACCAAGTTGAATCATACAAATTAAATTTGGGGAAAATTTGTGGCTACCTGAATCTGACATGAGGAGAAAGCCATCATAGGATTGAAGGAAGCAGGAGTAACTTTACTTCTATTTTAAAAAGAGGCGGAGCTATATTTTCTTAGCGGACTTTCAGCAGGTATACATATGCATTACACGTCTCTTCTTTGTGCTGCGTTCTGCCCGCGCTATGTTTACTGTGTTGCAAACATACACCAAGTTGAATCATACAAACTAAATCTGGGGAAAATTTGTGACTACCTGAATCTGATATGAGGAGAAAGCTATCATACGATTGAAGGAAGCAGGAGTAGTTTACTTCTATATTAAAAAGAGGCGGAGCTATATTTTCTTTGCGGACTTTCAGAAACTATACATATGCATTACACGCCTTGTCTTTGTGCTGCATTCTTCGCGCGCTATGTTTACTATGCTGCAAATATACACCAAGTTGATTCATACAAAAATAAATCTGGGGAAATTTTGTGGCTAGCTGAATCTGATATGAGGAGAAAGCTATCATACGATTTAAAAAAGCAGGAGTAGCTTTACTTCTATTTTAAAAAGAGGCGGAGCTATATTTTCTTAGCGGACTTTCAGCAACTATACATATGCTTTACACGTCTCGTCTTTGTGCTGCGTTCTTCCCGCGCTATGTTTACTGTGTTGCCAATATACACCAAGTTGAATCTTACAAGGTAAATCTGGGGAAAATTTGTGGCTACCTGAATCTGATTTGACGAAAAAGCTATCATACGACCGAAGGAAGCAGGAGTAGCTTTACTTCTATTTTAAAAAGAAGCGGAGCTATATTTTCTTTGCGGTTTTTCAGCAACTAATCCTATGCATTACATGTCTCGTCTTTGTGCGGCGTTCTTCCTGCGCTATGTTTGCTGGGTTGCAAATATACATGAAGTTGAATAATACAAATTAAATCTGGGGAAAATTTGTGGCTACATGAATCTGATATGAGGAGAAAGCTATCATACGAATGAAGGAAGCAGGAGTAGCTTTACTTCTATTTTAAAAAGAGATGGAGGTATATTTACTTTGCGGACTTTCAGCAAGTATACATATGCATTACACGTTTCGTCTTTGTGCTGCGTTCTTCCGGGCTATGTTTACTGTGTTGCAAATATACACCAAGTTGATTCATTCAAATTAAATCTGGGGAAAATTTGTGGCTACCTGAATCTGATATGAGGAGAAAGCTATCATATCATTTAAAAAAGCAGGAGTAGCTTTACTTCTATTTTAAAAAGAGGGATAGCTATATTTTCTTTGCGCACTTTCAGCAACTATACATGTGCATTACACGTCTCGTCTTTGTGCTGCGGTCTTCCCGCGCTATGTTTACTGTGTTGCAAATATACACCAAGTTGAATCATACAAATTAAATCTCAGTAAAATTTGTGGCTACCTGAATCTTATATAAGGAGAAAGCGATCATACGATTGAAGGAAGCAGGAGTAGCTTTACTTCTGTTTTAAAAAGAGGCGGGGCTATATTTTATTTGAGGACTTTGAGCAACTATACTTATGCATTGATGCAGCGATGGCGTAGAGGTAGAACATCCGCCTCGCGTGCAAGAGGACCGGGGTTCAAATCCTGGTGCCGCGCAACTCTCCACCGGGTTTAAAAAATCCGCGTGTCGATGGAATTGCATAACTAGGCCTGGAGTGCGGCCTTATCTCGGTGACCAGAACCGACAACGCACTCTCTCACCAGAGCAGGATTTGGCCACCCTGGTGTAGTACTTGGCCACAACCTTCTATGATCAAACCAATTAACCCTCGGCCCTCAGTCCCCAGCGGCTGCAGAGCAACTGACCACGGCGGCGGTCAGACCTGTGACGCAGCGGAGGGTGCTAAGAATCTCTGGCTCTGGACAGGCCGCCATTGGAATCTGAACCTGGCAACGTTTAACGCTAGAACTTTAGCTAGTGAGGCTAGCCTAGCAGTGCTGTTTGAGGAACTAGCGGGAATTAAATGGGATGTGATAGGGCTTAGCGAAGTTAGGAGGACAGGTGAGGCGTATACAGTACTAAAGGACGGACACATACTGTGCTATCGCGGGTTAGAGGATAGACGAGAACTAGGTGTGGGTTTCCTCATTAATAAGGATATAGCTGGCAACGTAGAGGAGTTCTACAGTATTAACGAGAGTGTAGCAGCTATAGTAATTAGGCTGAATAGGAGGTACAAGCTGAAAGTGGTGCAGGCCTACGCACCCACATCCAGCCATAATGACCAGACCGTTGAAAGCTTCTATGAGGACGTAGAATCAGCAATGAATAAAGCAAAATCGCAGTACACTGTACTGATGGGCGACTTCAATGCGAAGGTGGGCAAGAAGCAGGCTGACGACCACGCGGTAGGTGACTATGGGATAGGCTCTAGAAATAGCAGGGGAGAGTTATTAGTCGAATTCGCGGATAGAAATAATTTACGGATCATGAATACCTTCTTCCGCAAACGAGAAAACAGGAAGTGGACCTGGAAGAGCCCCAATGGTGAGATTAAAAATGAAATCGACTTCATACTATGCGCTAAACCTGGCATCATTCAGGATGTGGCCGTCCTCGGAAGGGTGCGTTGCAGCGACCATAGAATGGTAAGGTCTAGAATTAGCTTAGACTTGAAGAGGGAACGGAAGAAGCTACCGAAGAAGAAGCCCATTAGCGAGTTAGCCGTAAGAGGGAAAGCACAGGACAAAAACGGCACAGAACAAGAAGGGGACACAACAGCGCTGACTGTCAACTAAGTTTTATTCGAGACCAGTAGGGTTTTTTATACCACCTGGTGATCAAAACAGGAAAAAAACATACAAGAATAGCTGTAGGCATGCGCAAGGGTACAAGAACAGCGGTCATCCGGCACGTGTTAGATTTCACATTCTAGATATTTCATCTCTTTCTGGGACAATGCCACGG